>NC_051124.1:8002828-8310184 GCF_014839805.1 Manduca sexta
GTTGGGGTCTTTATTAAAACTTCCACGGATTTGTTCACTGGTTTATTTCGAATCTGCTTATCTCGTACCAATTTTCTTATTCTGCCTCGAACTACAAACTACGCATTTTTTTTTTTTTTTTTGATCCTGTCTTACGTTTGTTAGCCTGGCAAGGGCCGGCTTATACAAACACACCGGTCTTGCGGGTGCGTGCTTTAGGCACTGCGAGCCCTTAAGTGACCATGCTGAGGGCGACCCTCTAAAGGGTCACGACCTCGGCTCAGGACGGCCACTGAGAGGATGTTTTTGGGGACATCAGCGATTATGGAAACGCGAAAGGGCGAAAAACGACCTAACCGTCTAACATGTTTACATCGGCGCCCGGGCCGGAATTATCAGAAGGGTCGGGAGGACGGGGGACGCGGCGAGGTCCTCGACGGCGAGGACGGAGCAGCGGTCGTGTTGAGTGTTTGAGCTTTTAAGCAGCTCGTGCTTTCTACGTATTGCCAGAGTTATATCGTCCTCTGGATCTGATAAGACTGAACGCGGTCTTCTCCATTTGGCGCGGTCAAATGGAGTGTATTTAGAATTTAGTCGGATTAACGGATTCGGGTGATTGACCGCCTTATCGAAATAGCGTCTGCTGGCCATGTGCATAAAGTGCCTGATGGTCGGCATATCGGTGTCCACGTGGAGGTTGCGATTGCGAACGTACCACGGGGCATCGAGTGCACGTCTGAGGAATTTGTTTTGTAACACCTGCAGACGCTGAAGTCGAGCAGGCGGTATATGCGCGAATACGGGGACGCGTACGTCATGATCGGTCTAACGCACGTAGTAAAGATCCTAATCTTGTTGCGGATAGACATCTTACTTTTTCTGTTTAAGAGCCAGTGGAGCTGGCCCATCGCGAATGCGGCTCGCGCGCGTACCGCATTTACGTGTGGGGCGAAGGTCAACCTCTGATCAAGGATCACACCTAGATATTTGACCTTATGGGTCCAAGGGATGATTTGAGACAATCTAACTGAAGCGTTAGGCGCTTCTTTCTGAAGCTTCCTATGGAATAGGATAGCTTGGCTTTTGGAGGGTTGACAGTGATGCGCCATTTGCGAAACCACTCGCCGAGCTGGTCGGCGGCGGCCTGCAAAATGCGCACCACATGTTCCGGTTCTCTACGTGAAGCGTAGATCGCCGTGTCGTCCGCGAAGAGCGCCAGATGGGCGTCTTTGTATTTAGGAATATCGCTAGTATATAGCGAGAAGAGAAAGGTGATAGCGCGGAGCCTTGCGGGACTCCGGCCGAGATGGTATGACGAGGAGAGGGTGCCCTCGACACGATATTTGAAACCGCGATTCGACAAAACTCTCGTATGATGTGCACGAGCTGTGTGGGCACGTTGAGAGTGTACAGCTTGTACAACAAGCCGTTGTGCCACACTTTGTCGAATGCTTTCTCAATATCGAAGAAGAGAGCACCGGTATAGAATCCTAACTTAAATCTGGAATAGACATGCTCCGTGATGCGGAGTATCTGATGCACGCAACTGTGCCTATTTCGAAAACCAAACTGCTCTGGAGGGAGCAGATTGTGGGAGTGAGCTACTATTTTGAGACGGTCGAGGACGATCCGCTCATAAAGTTTCCCTATCGTGCTAAGTAGGCTAATGGGCCTATAAGAGGCCGGTTCTGACGCGGGTTTACCCGGCTTGTGAATTCCTATCACGACTGCTTCTTTCCAGGCCTCAGGAAAGTAGCAGTTCTGGAATGCTGCATTGAGGATGTCAGCAAGAATCTTGACCAGATGCCCCGGTAGCATTTTCAGTAACCTAGTGGGGATACCGTCAGCCCCGGGGGCTTTTCGCCTATTTAGTGCCTTGATCAGAGTGACGACTTCTTCGATCGTCACCGGCGCGAGGTCGGGGGCGCGTCGACGTCCGGGTCGATTGTTTGAAATGGTCGCGGAATAGGCGGCGAAGGGATCGCGTTCCTACTTTCGACAAAAGTGTCTACCGCAACAAGATGATCGTGGTCTACGGGAATTGTTTCGAGCGAGCATTGAGACTGCAGGGTGGAGGCTAATAATTCCGCTTTCTCGTCGTCGTCAAACGCGGGGCGTTGATTCGGACGATTGAGCGGGGGAAAAGAGGCCACATCCTTTCTCTTGAAAGAGCGGACCAGCTTCCAAAAGGCATGTGGGTCGGTTGGATTTCCGACAAGTGCTGCTCCCACCTCGAATCGACGGCGTCCTTTACGCGACGTCTGGCCTCACGTTGGAGGTAACGCGCGAGACGCCGTCGATCCGGGAGGGTCAGACACGCAGGCCTTTAGTGCTGCGTTTCGCCTCCTCAGCACCCATCTCACGTCATCGGGAAGATGCCCTTGACCGTTGCCGGTCTCGGGCACCCTCTCGGAGCTTTCGCTCAAGACGTGGTGTAGATGGTTGGTGAAGGAGCGAATCGCGCCGGTCGTTTCCTCGCGAGTCACGATGTTGGGCGGAATAGAAGAGAGCATTAGATGAAGTATCGGCGAGTTTGGTGCTCAAGAGCCGCCAATTCGTCGACACTTTCACCCTGTCGTTAGGACCTGTGTCTGAGGGACCGTTATGGGGGCCTAGATCTAGGATCACAGGTCTGTGGTCTGAATCTAACTCGTGTAACACTCGCAGGGAACGCACGTTGAGACATACGTTCCTTACGAGTGCTATATCTAAAATATCTGGTCTGTAACTATCGTCTACGAAGCTATAGTGCGTGGGTTCAGAAGGAACCAGAATGCTCATGTCAATCTCGTCAAGACAGCTCTCGAGTACCGCACCCCTACCATTGGTAGAGTTGCAGTTCAGAGAGTGTTCTTGGCGTTAAGGTCGCCCGCCAGAAGGACGGACTCCCCATACTAAGTAGGGTTACAAGTTCGTTGGAGTGAAGCTCCTTACTGGGAGAGATAGGCCGAGATCAGAGTGATCGGCGGGTGTCCTGTCATAGAAAGCCTGCACACTGAAGCCTCAATGCTGCTCACTTTCGGGGGTCGAGAGGTATGCAATGCAGGGACCTTTTGTAAAATATATGAGAGTGCCACCTTTAGGGCCATCGGTGCGATCGTTTCGCACGAGATTGAAATTGGGAAGTTTGGGACTTCGTTGGGAGGGTTTGAGGAACGTTTCCTGGAGGAGGAAGACGTCCAATTTATGATCGCGAGCAAAGTCTGAGAGTTCGGCTCGTTGGCCGCGTAAACCATTAAGGTTGAAAAAGCCCACTCTGAGGGAGCGAGGCTTGAGTCGCGATGGGTTATTTCCGTTTGGAGAAGCCATTACGGAGAGAAATGGATTCCATGGTGAGTTGGTAGATGCGCTGTTGCGCGTTATAAATTGGGCGAAAAGGACTGAGTCAGAGCGACCCAGTGCCTTCATTTTGGACGAGCAGTCGTGGATCAGCGCGTGGAGTTCGATAATCTCTGGGGAAACCAGAGAATGAAGAAGCCGCGCCGCTAGACGTCGGAGTCGCCGCCACCTGGGGTTTGGATGGTGCGGGAGCCTTCGACTTGACTACCTTGGAAGAGGTAGCCTTGGAGGTCGAGGGCGTTGGGACGGGAGCGGGAACAGTGGCCGCCGCTGCTGGTGTTGTGGCCGGGGTGGCGGGAGATCCTCCGGGAGAACCACCGCCCTGGGCCTGGGGACGCGAGTCGGCACGTACCGTGGCGGGAAACCACGGGTTACGTGTCGGGGCTGGGGCCAAACGAATTTTTCAGCCTGAGGGGCCTTGGCCTTAGGGGCCTGATTGGTCCTATAATTGGACTTGTATTTGGGTGCTCGTGGGCACCCCGGTAATGGCCGGATGGCCAGATTGCCGGCAGTTGGTGCACGAAGGCGGCTCCGTGCACTGGGACCTATCTTTCGGACGCGGGCACTCTGACGTGCCGTGCTCGCCGAGGCACTTGACGCACCTGGCGGGAGGCGACAGCCACGCGAGTTGTGGCCATACTTCTGGCAGTTGTGACACTGCGCAACCTCGCTAGTCTTATGTGGGGTCTCGACGGTGAAGCCGCCAAGGCCCGAGATGTCGCGAAGCTCGTAAAGAGCTTTTACGTCCGCGGGGGTAGCCAAGATGGCGAGGACCATCTCGTACTGTATGCCACGTCGTGACAAACGCGATTTACGGTGCATCCGGTGCACCTCTAGGGCTGCGATGCCCTTGGCTTGGAGGCCTTGTTGGACCTCGGCGGCCGACATTTGGAGGGGTATGCCACGGATGACATATCTATAGCGGCGCTCGTCCGGGAGCGCAAAGGTGTAATAATGATAGCGTTTGCTATCTAGAAATTTGGTCAACTCGCGGTGATCGCTAATTGACCCGGGCTGGAGGGACAGCAGTTTTTGGCCACTGTTCCAGGCGTTGGGCGGGATTTTAATGCCCCCACTGGTGAGGGCATCAAAAGGACTGAAGGGAGGCCCCTTCAGGAAGCTGAAGATTAACCTTCGGTGGCTTTTAGGCCCCTTAGGTTGGGTCGGTGGCGACGAATCCGTCGAGCTAGCGGGCGCGGGCTGGGAAGCCGCGGGTTTTGTTTTGCGCAGAAGGCGCGGACGGCGCAGAAGGCGCTTGGGACGCAGGAGCGTCTGAGCCACGCTGCTTCTTCCTGCGCCCGTTCCTCACGGTCGTGAAGCCATCGTCATCGAGGTCCGACGACGCGGCCCCAGACCGTGATTCGCTGGGGTCAGGGGAAACAGGTCGCTTGGACGCGCAAGCGACGGGGACAGCGGAAAGCTGGGGTGCGCCTGGATCGGAATCCATGGCGAGGTCGGGATCGACGGCACCGGCCGGGCTCCCGGGCGGACTAGGTCCGTCCGAGGACTCGGCCGACTCCGACGAGTCCGAGGAAGAGGATGACTCAGATGAGTCGGTAGAGGTCGCGGGTGACGCGGGTGAAGCGGGTGACTCCGGTGAGTCAGGCACCGCACGGGGGGCATTGGCGACCACTAGTGAGTGGACCAGAGAGCAGAACATTGGGTCGCTCTTAATGTATTCTGCGATGGTTGTCAGCAAGGCGTTTTTTGTCTTGCCGACCTCCACCGCGGGCTCGTCAGTGTCCATAGGCCTAGATTCAGCCATTGCGGGCGAATCCGGGCCTAGGGGGCACTTAAAATAGAATGATTGAAGGGCCGCGAGTGGGTTCGGGACCCGGGTGCGTTCCGCCTGGGAAAGAACCCACAAGAAACCAGGCGGCTATCGCACAGAGAGCGAACGCGTGATTTTAAGTGAAACGAACAAACGTCCCCGGGTGGGTGTGCCCGGGGTTGTGTGTGATGAGTGACCCTCCCCGCCGGGTGTAGTCTTGGGGGGATGTACTTATAATTAGGTGTGCCCTAAGCTTGTATCCCTTTGCCAATCTTAATGTGCGAAAGGGTTCCTAACAATCCGTGCGACGTAATCGATATTGGACCTTTTTATGGGTCCGCACGCTCAACCGTCACACGGGATGGAGTGAAAAGGAAAGGTAGGGTTGGGAAGGAGATATGCGGGGAAACTGTGGTGTGTCTCCACAGCTTCCTTGTCCGCACCCGTCCGGCTTCGCTTTAGCCCTGAGGGGCGCAGCGCGGGCTGGTCACCGCTAGCTCGGCTTGTTATCACCGTTAGGTTTACCACCGAGCTAACCCTGAAGGGGCAAAATTGTCGAGAAACGATACAGAAACGGGTTTGACCCTGTCCTGAGAAGGACGCGGCCGGACCCAAACAAAGGACGCAGGTAACAACAGGGACAATGCCCTATTGTTTCCTTTGTCCGTGGCGTGCAGCGAGGTCGCTGCGGTCGTTCCGAGCAGGTACTCGGAAACGGGACAATGGCTTTACCGAGCAGGTACTCGGAAAAAGCCAAAGGGACCGCTCGAGTCGGGTGCTCAGAGCGGAGTGTGAGTGCTGTTCTTGACAAACTACGCATACAATCGCCCGACTTATATACTAGTTTAGGAGGCACTATAACGCACGGGTGTGCCTCCTACGCACTTCGGCCATTGGCCCGCCGTTTTTCCCTCGTTGGCGCGTCCGTCGCTCCGATTGGCCGTAGGGTTCTGGTGGGCGGGGCGTCGTTCCACGATGCGCCGGCGCCGGGTCCCTCGTCGAGCGCGTGCAGTGCGCGCCTCAGTCGCGCGGCGACCGCCGTCCCGCGACGTTGCTCCTCTGGATGCGGCGTTGACGGGTCGCTCGCTGAGCGTGCGGCGCGCGGGCTTCAGTCCCGCTGCGTCCGCCGTCCCGTAACGTCGCTCCTTAGGCAGCGTCGTCGACGGGCCTCAGTGTCACGGCGGCCGCGAAGTCGTCGTGTCGCTAACACTTACTATGCTTGACGAAGTGTTCCCGTTAGTACCGTCCGTGCCCTTTAGTAGAGTCTAGTTTAGTCTGTACCTAAGCTTTGAATATAGTAACGTATGTTTGATGTATCAGAAACCATAACTAAATATCTATTTCAATATGACTATCTATTGTTGAGTAGGTCGTGTATTGATAAAATATTATGTAATGGATTTAAACTGCATTAGTTTATGAATATGTATACATATAACCTACTATTTCTTAGTATGTCATGTCGAATACGATTTTTTTCTGATAAATCTCCGCACGAATGTCCTTTCACCAACCGCGGTAATTACAGCCTATTTTGCTTAATTAAAGCGATTACGTACCTCTAAATAAGAGGATTAGTTTTTCAACCGTGTTTCATGAACTCTGTACTTTGATAATTATTCAGAGTTCCGTACAAAATTTGGAATAACATTAAATTATACAATGTTTCATCGTTGTAAAGGCGAATCAATTAATAAATTTGCATTATTTTTTATTAAACAAATTTTACTGATTCTGAATAACCTAATGCCATTTGTTTTTAAACCTCATTATGTATAGATTTTAAGATATAAGGTTTTAAAAATGTTTGATGACACGTCAATCCACCCTGAATCACAGTAATACACAAAGGCGACGCACTTTACACACCACAGCATGAACAATCGTAGGCGTACCAGGCGGGCAGGTACTACACTTAACGCTATCCTAGCTTTACTAAAGGAACATCATTCATTCGTAAACACGATAAATAGAAAAATACAATGCGGTCACCAAGTCTTGATACCGAGAAATAAATATCACAATTTTTTTGCCTTATATCCATTTTCAATAATCGATTTCAATCGGTTTTCTTGATCTATCTCGAAAATGGACTAATCAGAACATAACTTATATGGAAATGTTTACAAATGCGTTATTTTGATTGGTTCATTTTCGACATCGGATTAAAGATTGAGATGAGATTGAAAAGTACTGTTACTCGTGTAGGTATTATAAATCAGTTTATTCCTCTACTTTAAACACTCAATATATCATATTAAAGTTCTTTGTCTAGCGCTAACCAGTAGAATTGAGTTTCAGCAACTCATTATGGTGATCAACATCCCGCTCGGATATCAGGGTATTGACCTGATGAATCACTCGCCAAAATATACGGCTATATAGTTTTTATAGTAGTTTTATACGCATGTTTATATCCGGCATGATATAATATCTAAGGTCGACGTTGTTCTTATATCCTTCTTAATAAATGATTAAAGATAAAGCTGTCACCAGGTGTTTTAGTGATAAGAATAATTAGACAGAAATATTATGTAATTTTGATCGCGGCTTCGCTCGCGTGATGCAGATTTCTGGAATGAAAGTCCCCCTGTATATTTTTCCGGGTTAGAAAGTAGCCTTTAAACTTCCCAGGGTCTTAAACTATCTCCATACCAAATTTCATAAAAATCCGTTCAGTAGATTTTGAGAAAATCGATAAAATACAGACAGAACGAAAAGAGGACCATTTTTTATACGGATAGGTAGATTTATATCTTTGCTATGCCCATGTGAAAAAGAAAATCCGGGCTAAAAGTCCTGATTATATTTTTTCGGGATAAAAGTAATCATAAACTTCAAGAGAAATATAACTTTTTATTAGTGAAAAAAAAATCAAAATCGGTTTAGTGGTTCCTGAGATTAACTAGTTCACACAAACAAACTGTTCAGTTTATATATTAGTATAGATTTGTAACATCATTAACACTTTATTTTGATCATGATTGATGGCACGATTTTTAGAAAATATTTTAAATATATTACGTATTGAATTCAAAGTATACTGATAAATAGCCAAATTATTTTTTTATTATTTATCTTTATTTTGTTTCTGGTTAATGTATATTTTCAACATCATCAGATTTTTAACTTACGTATAAAAAAAATATTCTTCATTATTCCTTTCCCATTTGTGATTTATTGTCAAAACACATTGATGGTGGTAGGACATATTTTGTATTCGCTCGAATTGCGACTACCGCACCCAGTGTTACAACCCGCCATAGTTGTTCACGGAAGTGTGTCGCGTTCCGGGTTTAGCCTGTGTTTATCCGGTTCAAACAGGTCCGCATAATGGTATCAACCGCCGAGGAGTAATCATCTCTCGCCAGTCGACATTCTATATGGACCCCAAATCGCTTACCATCATGTGCAGTTGGTCACTCTACTGTGCTCTTACGAAAAAGACAACAAATTTATTAAAAGCTAAGCTTAGGCATGGGCCAGCCTAGGCATGGGCAAATGCAAAAATTATTTTGATATTTTTAAACAATATCCATATTTACATATTAAAAGGACAGACAAAAAGAGACTATACATAGACATTTATTTGGTTGCGTTGAAAAAGAATCAAATTGGGTTTATAGAGAGTAGAGAGAGAGAGAGAGAAACATATTACAATATATTACATAATTGATATAAAATATAGCAAAGCTCTTAAAAAATATCGCATTTGATACACGGAAGAATATTTGTTTGATTATTATCTCAAAAAATATTATTATTTTGATATATCAATGTTTTACCCATGCCTAATGCAGCCGTTGTTAATGTAAATACGTGCGGAGAGTATTAACATGACTGCTGTCACAGTCGGGTAAAAATAACTATAGTTCGCAAAAATAACGAGTGTTTAGCGAATTTGTAGAAAATTTAGGTCGATCCTATTTTCTGAGACGCGCACACTCAATTTGCTAAGTTAAACAACCGTTTACTTTTTCAGAAAGTTGAACAAATAGCAATTGTTTGATGAAAGTTCCTTCGACCTCCGGGTTGCTTGATTAAAAAACCGCTTCAAGCACTATGCGCTCCCATCGTTTGCATTTAGTTTGTTTAGTTTCATTGGATTAAAACTCATCTCATATGTTATATATTTGTTTATATTGTGTTATACTGTAGCCTGGAGATAGCCATGATCGTTTTGTAAATAAAACATCGTATAAATTATTGGTATTTCATAATCCTTAACATATTTATTGTCAAAAAGCCAACTGTAAATTGCACAAATCTCATTTCTGTTTCACTCGTAAATTTAGACGTAATGCCATCGACATCCAACACCCACGGTTGCATGTAATTCATTAATAATTGTGTTTAAGTTATACAAATTTACGCAGCGCCAAAGTCCAAACCAAACATAGAGGTCCGCACCGGACCAGTTTGTGTTTGTATAAATAAAACAATATGTTTTATTAATTTGGTTTAAACCAAATGATCGAAAACTTTTATAGACGAATAAGAGTTGATAACACTTCCTCTTATATGCTCTACGAATATACTATAGTACCATAAGTATCTTCTGAGACATGAAACTTTATTGCATTGCAATAAAACATTACTATATTTGTTTTAAACTTATTACTACCAAATAATAAAACGATTATAATACTCAAAAATTATTTTATTAATTCGTGTATTTTTTAAAAATTCTTTGAATAACGAGATAACCTTGCCTTCGCCTGATGGTAAGCGTTACGACTGCCCATAAACAGTAGAAAAACCATCCAACCTCTTGAATGGCCTTCAAACCAGAACACAACAGTGACGACACACTGCTGCTTAGCGGCAGAAATAGACATTATGATACGTAACCAGCCGGACTGTCGTATGAAAGACCTACAACCAGTGGAGTATTTCGAAACAAAGTCCAATTATGGCTATTAATAGCAATAAAAAACACGCATAACTATTATATGACTTACTGCCACGCAGTAGAACGACGTAATGAAACGACTGTCGGGTAGTTTACGAAGTAATCTTTTAGTGTGAGAATACTTTATGAGTATTCCGTAAGTTCCAATACAGATTGAGTGACGTCGATATAGGACAACGACCCCGGCATTCGGCAGCTTATTTTTGTATTTTATATGGAAATTCTCTTTTATTCATATTTTATCACTTAGAATAGCGTTTGGAAATACAGTTTAGTAACATTTTTTTTAGAAAAATTAGATATCCTAGATGACTTATAGGTTTCATTTTATTTAAGACAGGTATATTATTAAAATTTATTGATTTGCATTTGTATATTTTGTGATAAGAATATAATTCTAATATTTCTTTTTATATTACATGGTGCCTTTTATATTTATGGCAGCGGTTTTTCGACGAAGAATTCAATGGTCTTTCCACAGTTTAAAAATAATGACTTTTATTCCCGGGCATTAATAGCTCGGAGAAAGCGAGATAAAGAACAATAGAATACGGTGAATGTGTTAAAACATTGAATGCGCAGGAAGTGAAAAAGCTTCTAAAGGGAAATTGCTCTATCGTCGGTCTACCCTCATTCATGAATAAGTCATGCCGGCTATGTTTTAATATCCACAAGGTCTGTTTTACATTGCAGGATTCATGGAATTGATATAAGTTTATGCAAAACCAACCTTAAGAATATCATATTGATTATAATACTAGGTGTTGTTCGCGGCTTCGCTCACGCACACCTTACCAGTTGCAAAAGATTCTAAACTGTAGCGATTTACAGCGCCATCTGTATGACGTTAAAGCTATTTATTTAAGTAATCAGATCATAAAATTATATTATTTCCCATCAGAGCAACTCCCGGGATAAAAAATAACCTATAAGGATGAAAATCGGGAAAAGTATATAACCATATCCCTGTGCCAAATTTCTTGCACATAGGCTACTTTTTTGTTATATCCATACAAATGATTTTGCGTTTACTTCCAACAGACATCCAAATATTCAAACATTTGCACAAACCTTGGCGTTGTAAGAGTATAAGATTGGCAGGATTTGAATTTACATAAAATGTAAATATACAGTGCTCGTAGCTCAGTGAACCCGAGGGATGTGCACCTAATAGTTGGTGGTGTGGTAATTTAATCGTAAATTCAGTATTGGGCCTCTGTAAGTCTGTCTCTACATCATAATATGCTCATTATTTAATTAATATGTATACAAACATTGGTGCACAATAAATTTTTGTTCATTTAAAAGTATTATTTCAATATACTGTTAGTACGTACAATGTACCTACATATTTTGTAGCGGTAATACCATACTGTAAGGTTATCAATAGATTACGTTTAATTTAATTTAAAACTATTCTAGATTTATTTTACGTAATGAGCATAAATAATATACAACAGAGACTAGGCTAAAAAAGAAGTACAAATGGAGTTCTCATTGCAATAGATGATTATAATTTCAACGCAACGATTAAATTGCGATTTATCTTTTTAACAGATTACGTGTTCGCGTTAATATTATGTACATGGTCATTGAGTTATAACGAGAAATATAATAATAACTGTTACAAGTTTTTTTTAATAACTGTATTTCTCCACTTGGATACAATTAAAGCTACCTAAATCAAACCTACCCATACCTGCTTAAAATTCGGAGCGGAACCGGAAAGTCTCATAGGGCTTTTGAATTATTAATTGTGTGACGTAAAGAAAAACATTACTAAATGGTAATAAATTAATATCATCATTAGTCGAACAATGTCAGTGAATGACGCAAAACAACTATAATAAAAAGATTACAATTTGTAATACAAAATATTGACGTAAAACTAACCATAGTTTGGCAGACAGGTGGTCATGCGTTGCAGTGTGTTACGTACAATAAGTTACACATTGTTAAATTATGGTCTTGTATTGAATATTCAGAGTAAGTCACGAGCTATATACGTGCAGGAAACAATGCAGACAAAAGATTTCGTTGTATACATGTCAACGAGTTTTGGCTGAAAACGTTCTAGATTATCCACCTGAGCCATTATATGGTAGCGGAAGCAGCTATTTATGGCCTAGAAAAAATCTGTTTCTTATTTTGAAAATGTATTGAAACTAGTCAGAAGAAAATTGTAATGCAAATTTAATAAACAACGGTCGAAAACGCTTTTAAAAGATTTCTTATCAATTATTTGTTTACGTACGCTTTGAATAATATACTAACATTATACAGTTATTAAACTAATAGAGGTCAAAGTCTTTCGGTAATTACAAATGGTTGCCGAAGTCACAATGTTAACCCGATGTTGTGTAACTCTCATAGATAACATGCGTAGTCTATAAATCACTATACGAGATACATTCGTAATCAGACTTGAGAAACATTTATACACGTTGAAGATACAACGCGGTGATACGTCCAGTGTTGCGTGGAACTGTTGTAACAATTCATCCTTTTCAAACTCCTGCGACTGTGTATGACTACGCGTTTCAATTTATGTTGGTAATGTATATAATTTACTTTATCATTGTAATTTGTATAACGCATAATTGTTTGCCCACTTTATGTTTATAAATTATGAATATTAAATGAAGTTCTTTAAAGGACGTTATGTGTAGCCTTTAGAAAGATTGATTTCCAAAGAACTTTAGTATTAATGGAAGTGATTTTCGACGTATGCGGTCTGTTTTTAATTGCTTCGTAATCCTATTACAAATCGTTTTCACGTGGAATTGTTGGTAATCCGATACGCCATTTATGTGTTTAGATCATGTTAAATACACCAGTGGCGAAGCGTCCACACAACCAGATTCCTACCGGCTTCCCTTTCAGGTTCATTTATGTTTATCTTAGGTTTTGCTTTCTGTTAAATTGGCCGCGATATGTTAACTAAAGCATCTTTTTTGCCTCGGGTTACCTTTTGAAAAATTTCACCCTTCGCCACTGAAATACACACACAGACACACACGCGCACCCTTACGCCTTTTATCGACGAGGGGGTAGGCAGAAGCACAACTGGTACGTCCACTTTCCGCCGTGTGTATTCCGCCAATGATGTGATAAGGGTCGAGTATAACGCCATATCGGGCACAGGTTCCAAACTCTGGGTTGATGACTGAGTAGACCCTATATCTCTGCCCGACCCGGGGATCAAATCCGAGAACTCGGCACTGCAGTACCGTAATACAACTACACCATCGAGGCAGTCAAATTAGTCAGGCGGTAAAATTTAAATATCGGATATAAATAAGTTTTACTAGTTGTAATCTTACAACTATATCTCCCTAGAGGTAAGCGGTCACAAATAATATATTCCGGTTTCGTGAAGATAATTATGCAAATCATGCAACAATTTATCTCACAATTCATCAAATGAGACAATGATATGCAGCTTTATTATCGGAATCCAATCCAATGAGGGAGTGAACGTTTTCAAGCTCACAATTTGGTACAGTATGAATTTAATAAAGGACATCTTTACTAACATTATAAAGAGAAAAGTTTGTTTATTTGTTAGTAGGTTTGTAGAGGCTGATCTCTGGAACTAGTGAACCTATTTTGAAAATTATTTTACTAATAGAAAGTGCAATAGCACTTATGAGTATTGTAGCTTTCTAGGCTATTGCCTATCCCTGAATATATAGAGCAGGACTGTTATCTCAGAAGCAGTAGTTTGAGTATTTATATTTTAATATAAGTAAATAAACTATGTCATAATTTTTAAGACTAGAGTCTTATGAAAATCGCTATAATATACCTATGTTCGTCACTCAACATATAACGCTGAAATTCTTGCATCACGTATGTATCCTTCAAGGACCGTCTCACGTAATATAACTAGATTTCCAAGATGTAATCAAGCTTGACCCACTAACCTGACTGAGCTTCGATTGCTTGAGAAGTGAATTAACCGAGCTAGATTTCAGCTATTCGCAGCAAACCGCTGGATGCAGGTCGGTTTGTTACGAAATCTTCGGGGAATTCGACATATTTAGCAGTAATAATTATGAACTGTGTTATGAACCTTATTTAGAACGTTAATGATACTACTGCAAAACAGCGTTGTGTTGTGGTTTGCACCACGTCACAACATTATGCTGAGTGGTCACCCACCGGTCACAGCAACGACCATTTTTAATTATTATTTATAATTAAGGCACATTGTTTTTGTTTATGTTGCGACTGGGACTAATAAATCGTTTTTCTTTCTTTCTATAAGAGTATTTCGTTTGATAATTTATATCGTGATGATTTTTTGTTCCCGCGGGGTAAAAACGCGTTGTCGCTACCGCCACAAGGGGAGGAATGGTTATGTTACTTAGTTTCACTGGTCTTACGGTCCAATATCGATAATCGGGAGTGTAGCATCATCCTAGCGAGCATTGGTCAAGTTCCAACCCCTATATATGTCCTACACCGGCATGCGAACTAAAATCCGCGGTGGTCTTCATCGGCGCATACGGGACGGCCCCGGCATCTTGTTGCACTGAAATAGCTGCGTGGAACCGTCCCTGCATATCGTGATCGCTGACGCATAGACTCATTCAGTCTTACTTATAAACTTGTTTTAGCGTTAAGAGGTGACTAAGAATTGCTTAAATAGCTGTCAAAAACATCACCAGTTTCCTAGTTTAAACCTTATTAAGAAGCAAGATGGCGGGTTTTGACTTACAACTGATCGAGTAAATATATATTTTAACTAAGCATAACTTTGCGATTTTTTTATAAGTAAGACTGATTATTTGTGCTGTTTCTAACTCAAAATCATCATGTAAATTTCTTAAGATAGTTATTTACCACGATTGTATTTTATTTATTTAAACCAATAATATAATATTCAGTATCAGTAAAACCACATTTAATTAAACCAACTCTTCACACAAAAATGTACTGCCTGACTGAATTATTTCAGCGAGGAACTTAAAGAATGTCCGTCGCTCACGCATTAATAGGTTCACTTACTCAGCCATGCGGGGTCTAATGAAGAGTGAATACCGCTTACTTTGTTAATTAAAATTTAAAACTTAGCTTAAAAGTAGCCACATAAGTGTTTTATTCCACCGGTTTGAATTTTAATCGTATTCTAAATTGAATAAGCTATAACGATTAACGTCAATTCTGACATTTGAATGTCATAATAAAATAGTATAATTATTAAATTATGTTAGCATTGGCTCGCATAATAACATTTGGACATGGGCCAGTAAATTCCGATTTTTGGTTATAGATAAAGTTCACGCTAATTGAATTATTATTGTGAATAGTTGACCCGACAGACGTTGTCCCGTCTTAGTTATGAATTTGCAGCGCGCATTCTGTAAATCGCTGAAACTAACTTTTCTTAAATTTTCTAACGTTCCGCTCGACTTCTTTAATTTTTTTTCCATAAGAACCTTCTGACAATAACAAACACAACAAAAATAAAATACTAAAATCGGTCCAGCCGTTCACGCGTGATGGCGTGACCAAGGGAAATAGGGATTCATTTTTATATACATATATAGATAGATAACAACATCGGTAATAGTTTTCGTTTTCAGGTCATTTTTTGATTAGGTAAAGTTTATACTACCAACACCAATTTTTACGAAATAGACCGACAACCTAATGACGAATATTTCAAGTGGGATCATGGATGTGAGTCCGACCTTTAGAGATAGAAATAGCGATGCCAAATTGAAAATATGGTGATGAATACGTACGTTGGCTCAACAGATTTGAACGGCATTTTATTTATATTTCTGTGAATGACCAGGCGAGCTTGCCGTTCGCCTTATGGTAAGCGATAAGACCGCCCATGAACAGCAGTAACGCCATCCAACACCTTGTATTACAAAGTATTGTTTATTATTCCACTGCGTTCGCCATCCTGAGACATGAGATGTTAAGTCTTATTATGTCCAGTAGTTACGCTGGCTACAATGTCTTTCTAACTGGAACACAATAATGACTACACACTGCTGCTTGGCGGCAGATATAGACATTGCAGTGGTACCTACCCAGGCGGACTCTCACATATTATGAGAGACCTACCACCATTAATATTAAAACTATATAAATAAAATACATAGTTTATCCCTAAAGAGTTTAAACGGTAAAAGTATATTTTAAACGATCCAATTTACTTTGAGTTGTTTTAGAAGTAAATATTTTTAGAATTTGATTTGACAAAATTCCAATTCAGCGTTTATTAGTTTTCAAACTTTCAAATATGTTTGCATCGTCTGCATCAACTGCAAACCCATGCATGATTCATGCGATAACAAAACCACAATTCTTTGGAATATTGAACCGAACGTCGAATGCTGTTAAGTTATAATAAAACTATTTTAAACGCTAAGTATTTTAACTTAAAATTTGAAATCGCTCGTTAATAAATTTCAACGTAGTGTAGAGGATGTACTTCAACCTTTTCAGCGGGGTTGCCGGGTATGCACACAAGTTATATTATGTATGCAAAAAAATACATAAATTATTACTTGGCTTTGAATTCTGTTTCCTCTTTCCTCTTACAAACACACTTATTTAATTCAAATATTTGTTGTGATTGCATCTTATTATTCATGAATGATTATAATCAATTTGATTATTTCATCTCTACTCTGATAAAATACTGTGACTGCCTTGTTGGTGCAGTTGTAATTGTACACGGAACGACTACGGCGCTGAGGCACTGGATTCGACTCCCGGGTCGGGCCAAAATAATTGTGACTCGGTTTTTCCATCTGAAAAATAACTCAGTCGCAGCTCCGACTCAGGAAGTTGCCGGTGTGATACCCCTGTGCCTGCATACCCGGTTGATCTTCGTTCAGATTGGCCGAAATTCGGCTAGGAACGAATTAATCAATCTGATAAAACACTAATTATGTTCGATATTCCTAAAAATATACACGATATAAACATTAATAATTTTTCTGCATAAATAAATTATATTTCACATCCGTTTCTCAGTCAACATCAACAGTGACATAGAATGAACTAACTTATTTAATCCAATGTTAGGCGTTCATTACGAACGACTTAACACAATTAAAATGGAAGCGATGCTTTCACGTGGATTAAGAAAACCTAATTTACATGAAAGCCGATATTAACCGGCATCGCCTCATTTAGGAGCAATTAGTTTCCTCTTTTCTGTACTCACCGTTGGGAAACATTGTAAAACTTATATTTGAAGAAGCTGGTTTTGTGGTAAGACTTTATTTTAGGCATATCAAAGCATCTGTTAGTTTCCTAAAACACTGTTGTAGGAAATTTGTATAAAGATATATGGTGCAACAGACACGCGCCACTATGGAATTCCGTCCAAATGGAAATAAAGGTATATAATTGTATTAAAGTAAACGTGGCGAGCCAGTCGCTAAATCGGCCACTAGACCGACATCCTTACCTTCCAGACTCCCGCCTGATATTGATCAGGAAACCCAAATTACTTAACCCTATTGGGGATTCGAAACCTAGACCTCAGAGCGATCAAACATATTTTTACATTAAATACTAATTCACACAATACTATTGATAATCAGATCTGCGTATTCCATTTGCAGTAACATGAATTTCACTGGAAAACAATAGTAAACAGGAATGGCTACTCCTAACGCTCGTTCAGTTTATTTATGCAGCTGGAACGCAGCTGTAACACGGCCATGATATGGTTTTCAATATACCAGTGTAATTTCTCTTGGTTTATTACCGTTTAATTAATGTTTTGAAGCCATTGGTGTTGTCAAGGTTGATGATAAACACTTTCGTTCAACTAGTTTTAGAAGTATTTACGAAACGCCAGCTAAATTCATTTAATATTGAAAAATTAAGACAGTGCTATATATAATTTTATTTTTCATGCATTTAAATTCTCGTGTTTATCCTCGAGAGCTCAGATGTAAATCATAAGGCTAATAAATTATGCCTGATGCCTTTGGCATTAATTCCGCCGATATACATACATATGTATATGTATAAAGTGCATAAATAAATAAAGTTAATTAGCGTCCCCTTGTTGCCATGTGATAGCATGATAAGTAAGAATATTGTTATGCCTATTGTAATGCTTTAATAAAGCGGTAGAAACTAGAAACGGAGTCGCCCTTATAGACATTTTTTATACAAAACACACATCACTCTTTTATCACCGAAAGGGTTAATGTCCAAATCCGTGTAATGCGAGTTTTTATCTTAATACACAAATTTAGACTTCAACTCTTATACGCATACAAGTAAAGTATTTATTCTCAGTTTCTCCTGTCTACACAAGTGCACTTCAAAGGGCGAATAAAAAATATACCTACTCGTAAAACAATGGCTCTGGTCTCGGATGCATTATTTTACTGCACAAAGGGAGCGAGTTTCTTAGGTCAAAGCGGCAAGTGTGTACTATTTTTATGTTCCTAGAATATGTTATTTATTCTCGGATAGCCTTGTAATAGTGGAAAATTACTTTATTAAGAAAAAAATCTTAAGTTCTACGAATAAATAACTATAAGTAGCTGGTAGAAAACAGATGGTTACTATGGAACTATTAGATATAATAAGACTTAACTTTTCACATCTGACGATGGCGAGCGCAGTGGAATGTCAAACCATACTTTGTAATTCAAGGTGTTGGATATAGTTTCTACTGTTTATGGGCGGTAGTACCGCTTACCATCAGGTGAAAGGCAAGCTCGTCTTGTCATTTAAAGCAATAAACAAACAAAAAAACTTTCAGTTGGTTAAATAACGGACAGCCATCGCCAAGGTGTATCCATTAAATATTTTTTATCTACTTCGGTGTGGTACACGAGAAACTAAAACATTGACCGCTTGCGATGTTTGGTAAGTATTTACACATTTTCGACTGCCTGAATGTATAAGTTGGATGTAAAATTGTTTAAACTGACTTCAAATAGGAATACATGGAATACGGAAGTATTGAAGCAACGGCTTATCTAATACAAAACAAACCAAAATTAAAAGAGCAAAAATATCGGAGCTGTGAACCTTTTACACTTTTTTCGTTAGAACACATGAGTTTTTGCACTAAACCAAAACTCCACGGGCAACAACAAAAAAACGTACTGTTGAAAACTCATATTTCGAGCTTAGTTATTTTTTCAACGGAAAGTAATTTACGCGTTGTGTTAACGATAACAAAGGTGTATGCTTAAAAAGGGTTATTTTCATTAAACTTTTGAAAGTAAAATGAATATACAATAGGTTCCTAATAATAATAATAGTAATAATATCAGCCCTGTATTATATACTTGCCCACTGCTGAGCACGGGCCTCCTCTACTACTGAGAGGGATTAGGCCTTAGTCCACCACGCTGGTCTAATGCGGATTGGTAGACTTCACACACCTTCGAAATTTATATAGAGAACTTCTGAAATGTGCAGGTTTCCTCACGATGTTTTCCTTCACCGTTAAAGCGAACGATAAATTCACAAAGAATACACACATGATTTTTTTTTAGAAAAGTCAGAGGTGTGTGCCCTTGGGATTTGCACCTGCGGACGTTCGTCTTGGCAGTCCGTTCCACACCCAACTAGGCTATCGCCGCTTAGGTTCCTAGGATTGTTGTAAATATTTTGTTGCATAATTTCAATTTAAAATAAAGTTTCTTCGAAATAAAATAATTGTTATTAATACGATAACCTGATATCTCTAATGCTTTGGTATATAAATTTATGGCGGTATGGATGCAGTCTTTAAATTCGGTAAGAACTCTCATCTGGGTGGAGTTGCGACCAATACTTCATATTATGTCATTAGTATGAAGTATTGCACCCACCTCAGTCCGTAATATATATAATATAAAAAATTACATGTTAATTGGTAAATTATGTTTGTTTTAAAACTTCGCTCTACTAAAACATAAATAAATAGAGTGTGGATTGGATCTAAATGTCGTAATAAATATCGTGCACGCTTCCATTTTGTGTTATCCAATTTCCGTCCAAAGGATTAAACTATTTAAACACCTTTATAAATTCAGTTCTAATTATGTAGATGCATAGGCAATTGAAATTCAAATTACCCCTTTGTTTGCAATTTATTGACCTATTAAAGCGTCTCGCTTTATGGAATTGCCATTGGAACTGTTTTTTTTGTCATGTCTTAGTTTATCCACTTTTTTATGATTGTACATAATATGTTTAAGTATGTAGATCTATGTGGGGTTTAAAGTACAGGCATCGTTTATAATTGCAGAATATTTGTTAATTATGTTATTTTACAATAAAAGTTATCTGACCGTTGAAAAGTTCGTCCTTTAAAAGTAACTCCAGATTTTATCGTATGTTGAAAACAGCATCATTTGGTGAAGTAATCTGATTAACCTTCCTAATTTCCGTGGCATTGCTATGGCCAAAACAAACACCTTATTCTAATGGCAAATCCATGGGATTCGCCAGTTATTACGGTACCCGTATGGTTGCAAAAAAATAATTTGTTTAATTCAGAGATCTAGTTAAGCGTCGATCTATCTTATTTAAATGATTTTAAGGCTTTCATGAAAAATAAAATTATGGCATGCCTGCCACCTAGCGGATGGAGGAGCTACTAACACGTCGAGAATTCTACATGTTGCCTTTTGTTTCCCATAAGCAACTTGGTGGTCGTGTGGCAGTTCTAGTTTCAGCAAACTTCAGTAGATGTCGCTGTTTTCGAATCTTGAATTAATCTGAATATTTTAATTTATTGCCATGAGAAAAATTGAGCGTCGTCATGATTTCGCTTTCTTAAAGCAAAAATTATATAAATAATATATATGTAGCCTAACCTACTATATTAATGGGAGGAAATTGGATTTTGTGTGTGTTGTTTATAATAGTAAATTCAAAAATTATTTAACCGAGTATAAAAACTTTGTCCCTAATATAAAGCTGCATTACCCCTGAGTGCTATAGGCTACATTTTATCCTGGTAATGAGCGTTAACGTGATCAAAATCTTGTTTATATAAAACTAAAGTCATGCCGCGTGTACATTCAAACAGTATACACCACCAGTTCCTGGATCTTGTAGCATGAACAAAAAGTAAACGATGCATAATGTTATATCTTGCTCTATCATATTTTATTAACCGACTCATTTATGAACCGATTTGGAAAAATCTTTTTTTATTTGAAAGAATATACCTCCAGATTGGTGCCATATTTTTTTTTCAATATCGCTTCAGTGGTTTTGAACCTAAAAAAACTAGAATAATTATGTCGTCCAAGAAAACGGAATCGCGAATTTTGCTTTCTTGTGACGTTTTTAGTTATATAGTTCATGTATTTATCTAGTTTAACAAGCAATTTTAATTAGGCACCGACTCCAAAATTGGTATCGAGTATATACCTGTTATGTGAAATTATTTTTTGGTTTTGAGAAGTTTTTGAAGGCGGTTTAATTCTTTGATAAAATTATTTATGTAAATATTCAACAGTAACGTTGATATTGCAGGTGACGGCATCAAGCTGGCATCGTCGGGCCCCGGCAGCCCGGCGCCGCCGCCGGTGCAGTGGCGCATGCGCAGAAAACCAGGTAAAGGTAATTACCACACAGCAGTTATGTACACAATTATTACATTTAACATTACATCGCCTGCATTGCGAAGTAGATGCGGAACCAGGGTGTTAGATACACTGCAGTGAGTTTCGCCCACTTTATTGTCTACCCTAAGATAATGCATATTATAGATTGTTTTCTTAATCCTAAGCTAATTAGATAATTATAGCCTTTTCACTTTTTTTATAGCGAGCATTGATCCATGCGTAGTTAATCAACCCGTAACCTGAGAGACTACACATTCTATCCTTATAGGGATTCATCGCGTCAGACATAATTGCAAGATAATAATTATGGCGTCTTCACGTGCGTGTTAAGCAACTACGCTTATATTTCCACAAGAGATAAGGAATTGATCATTATTTAAGAACGGATTACATTGAAAATATATAATTTCATAGAGTTTCAAGTGTACAAAATCATGTTTACCATCTTCAAGTATGATTTCCGGCGAAGTTGTTTGTAAATATGAGTCATATGTTAACTAACTATTTCTATCATTGTTTACATTATAGCTTACAAATGCTTTAAACGATGCTCCGCAGAACAACACCGTGAATGATGCGAGCAAATATTTATAAAAACCTCAATAAAAAATTAGGTAACATAAATAAAAGATAAATATGTTTAGAAAATATACATACGAAAGCTGTAAAAACAGAAAGTTTTGAGAACTGGAAAAAATCACGTGAAACGTTTCAATTAGCCCACACGTTACGGAGTTTTTTTTATTTCATTTGTAATGAAAACAAGCGTTATTTGAACTATTCGTTGTTTAACTGATTCATTTTATGATTCCTGTGAAACGATGATGTGATAAATATACTCATAAAACCAACCAGTGAACGTTTCCTCTAGTAACGTTTCGTGAATCATAAAAACCTTATTTATCGTTTTAGATTATTGTACTTATTATTGTGTGTTCTAATAGCTTCTTATGCAAGTCTGAGGAGAAATGAATTGTTTATATCATGTTTGTTAACAAGTTTAAATATAATTGTTGTAAAATACATTTTAAACATTTTTAAGCAATGTTACTTTATTAGAATGTAGACATTTTAACAAACTGTTTGTTCGTTGAAAATACGGCACTCTTAGAAGTGTTTAGTTTAATCGTTCCTAAGTAATCTTTTCAAAATGAAATCTCTCTTGATCTCAACTTAAATGTGCGTATCTTTAAGTCTAAGAGTTTTGCATAGTAGAGCAGTTTTCAAACTTTGCTGTTGATTTTGTCTAACAAGCTTGAACTTTAAAGTATCGTAGTACCTTTATATAAAATATTCAACCAACCCACTGAACTTCTGCGTCTTTTATATCCAAGAAATTCTGCCTAATTGACAAGGCTAAATTACTTTGTACAAAATTGATTTTAGACCAATTTATACGTATCATAATAAGAAAGTTGTTTATCCGTTAATTTGTTTGCGCGTCACGTAAAATCGGTTAAAGGGATTTCGATATAGCCCATAAAAAATTCAAGAGACGTGATTGGGTGGGAGTAAATAATAAGAGTAATATTCCACGCAGAGGGAATTCTGGCACAGATAGTAACCATTAATACTAAATAGTCATACTGGAGAGTTACAAATGCATTTAGAATAGTTATGACTATGATACGAGATTAAATCTTATTTTATAATGGAAGAAACACCAAACAGAGTGAGATATTTGGAACATGGTATCTCGTAGTACTGGATACTTGCAGCCACTGACCAGAGCATTTAATTTATAGTATCAGAATATGAATTTTCACGCGGTCAAATGAATATCAACTAATTCCTCTTAGACTATTGATGTTATCGGTTCACCTAATATCCAACCATTTTCACTAACCCTTTTAAAAAGCTAAAATATAACGTGCTCTAAATAGCTCAACTTGTTTTGTCCAAACATTAGCTATTTTCGTCAGAAACATTCGTCTATTTGGCGGATAACATCGTTTAATTATATTCGAGTATCGTAACTACCTTTAAGGGCATTTAATGTACGTTAGTGGACCGAGTCAGGGTAGTGCGTGATCAGGGCTCGTTTACTTCTCATACGTGACTCTCCTCGAGTTAACTGCAAAGTAAATAATGCTCGTCGATATTACAGTATTTGTTTTATTGTTTAATTTATTTAGGTGTTGCTCATGGATATGCCTGCGTTATAGATATAAATGATAAGATATATAGAAATGATTATGTAGGATTTGGTTTTCATTTTTATACAAAATCCAATTAGGATTTTCTACGTTAACTTGAAGTTCAAACATCTTCCTAAACTCGTTTGTGTTATATACAAAATAATTTATACCATGAGGAAATGTTAAAATATAAATAAAAAACAAGAGAAAATCTAAATAAAATATACATTACAATGAAAATGTGGTTTTTCCACATCACAGAGACTTGTGGAAACATAAAACAAAAACCATACACGAATATTTTTTGTGTTGTTTATTGTTTAAAGTTGTTAATTTAAGTACGACTAGTTGTCGCCCATTGGTAATTCGACCACAATTTTAAAATTTTATTTTTTGCACTCCTCTATATTAAGTTTTATTATGATCTTATCTATCTATCTCACACTCTTCCGTACGTCAGTGAGTTTAAAAAGGAGAACAAAGATATTTTATTTTCTGCAATCCTTTATATAAAGTTTTATTATGCCGTATCTCACACTCTTCCGTGCGCTCAGTGAGCTTAAAAAGGAGACCAAAGATATTATTCACATAATTAATTTATAGATAATCAGATGTCGCCTGCGTGGATTTAGATTCAGCCTATTATACCCTAATATGTGTTATATACTTGTGGTAGGTTTCTCATATATGAGAGTCCACCTGGGTAGGTACCACCGCAATGTCTATTTCTGCCGCCAAGCAGCAAAGTGTAGTAACTGTTGTGTTCCGGTTTGAAGGACATTGTAGCCAGTGTAATTACTTGACTTAATGAGACTTAACATCTCTTGTCTTAGGATGGTGAGCGCAGTGGAATACCAAACAATACTTTGTAATTCAAGGTGTTGGATGGTGTTTCTAATGTTTATGTGCGGTCGTATCGCTTACCATCAGGCGAACGGCAAGCTCGTCTCGTCATACAAAGCAATAAAAAGAAATACATCTCCCGTATACCAGAAGGTGCGCGACGCGTGTGGCCCATTTCCCCCGCGTCCATGAATCTCCGATTTACCTTATATGTTACATAAAATGAAGGTTAATAAGTATTTTAGATTATTAAATTGTGTATCCAATGATCGGTTTAGGCGTCGTGATACGGCAAGGAACATTTGACCAAACAAGAAAGCGGCCTGGTGCTTTTAATATTTTTTTAAAACTTTAAAATCTTATATCTTCTGATTAGGTTGATTTTGATAAAATTAGCCCTTTATGTAACTAAGGATAAAGGTTAATATTTGTCAATAATTAGATTTTAATTAAAATGAGTGGCTTTTGCGGGATGTGCCAACGAATACGGACTTTCTACGAGTTTATTACATTACGGTTAGATTATATAACTTGCAACCATATTATAAATGGCAGTCATGTCGGCAAAATAAAAATAAACAGTTTTATTATAAATCAATTGTGCGGTTTGAACTATATAATGTAACCGCGGTTTCCGATCACCGACCAAGCGCTTTATTGTTTATCGGTTTCCAAATTTTTTATGGTAAGTTGGAAAGTTTTCATCGTTTGTTAATTTAAAATAAAAAATTCCTTAAACCATCACGATTATACGTGTACAGTATGTCACAGGGGTAGGATTTGATAATATATACGCCGAGATAAATTTTAAAATGCATGAATTTTAATCATTGTAAATTGAGGGTAATAAGTTATAAGTTTGAATGGACCTTACGCGCTGGTCAACGGACATACTTCTGATTGTAAATCTCATTGCTCGTCCAGGTCTTCGTCAATAACGGAGTTGTACCTTATATAAAACAATAGCTTGTAAGCCCTAGTTGTGCAAAATGAGTTAGTGATATAATTTAAGAACCCATTGGGGTGTACTTCAGACTTCAAGACACGTTAATAGTTTATTATCTAGACTAATATTATACAGAGGATAAGTTTGTAAGTTTGTCTGTAGGGGTGGGAATTACAGATCTGATTTTGAAAATTGTTTCACTAATATATTACTACAGGGTCATTTTGACATTGCGTTACTAAATGACACCACATACTCGTCTTCACCTTTGCTAACATTGTGCCAAAAATCATCCATTAATAATAAATATTTTCGTGAAAAATCTTCGTTTTAGTTATCTGATTTTTTATAATTTCGTAGTTTAACGCGAATATGGCGTGTGGGTTGGTGTATTTCTGACTGATGGTATGATGTTGCCGCTGCAACGAATTGTCTTAGCGTAGTAAGGCTTTAGGGCGCGTAAAATTTAAATTACTTTGTATCCATATTTATTTTGTTCGAAACTTACGCTTTATTATTTTACATCTATGGTTCAAGTAACTTATTGTAGTGTTATTTTCAAGAAGATCCGATGTCAAACTGACCCTGTATACTAAGTATATATATTATACATATTCCTGAGTGCTATAGGCTTTTTATACAGGGGAAATATATATCTGGGCAAAATCTGTAAACTAGCTTTTGGCACACACAGAAGCTAAAGGTTTTAAGCAGCGACGAGAGTTCTTGTTTATACTTAATACGACTTGTTTGTATAATATTGATCCATAAAGAGATTTTAATAATGTCAAAGATGTAATAAAACCGTGGGGCCGTGTCTCACAAAGCCGACGTATAATTTTCTTAACGCACCTACCGGATGTATGTAAATGAAGTCTTACTGAATTGTTGAACGCGTCGAGAATTTAATTTAGCAAAACATCCCTTTCGTTTTGACTAAAATATATACTTAGTGTGAATTCGCTTCAGGCGAGGTTCATTTAAGGATTTAACATTTTATTTATTTCATTTAAATGCATCAATCCGAGAAGAGGATCCGGTGCGCGGTGGAAATTATAATGAAGCGGTTTGAGATAATATTTTCACTCAAATTTTGTATTTATACACTCGGTATTCGTATATGAATCCAATTTGTATGTCATAGTCACATTATCCAATTTTTTATTTCTAATTTGAAGTAGGCTGCGTTCTGTTTCTTTACTTTTAAATAAGTATAAGACATGTATTATCAATTTATATACGTCTTTGCTAACTGAACTAGGCTCGTTTTAATTTATTCTAGTTAGCTGAAAGTTTGTTTGTTTGTTTGAACGCACTAATCTCAGGAACTACTGGTTTGAATTGAAAAATTATTTTAGTGTTGGATAGCCCTTTCATCGTGGAACGCTATAGGCTATATATCATCATGCTATGACCAATAGGAGCGGAGCAGTAATGAAAAATGGTGCAAAAACGGGGAAAATTTATAACTTTTGAGAGATTTCGTTGCGTGCGTTGCGTTAACGGTTAAAGTTATGCAACAATAATGTATAATTTGTAACGAAATTGTTCCTCTTAAAAAATTCTAAATATAATATAAAACAAAGACCCCAGCCACATTTGTCTGCCTAACTGAACGCGATAAACTCAAAAACTACCCAACGTATTTAGATGAAATTTGGTATGGAGATAGTTTGGCAACTTGGGAAGAACATATACTACTTTCTATTCCGGGAAAATATTTAGCGTAACTTTTATAACAGAAAATAATTTTATCCTGGGAAAACTTTATAACACGGGCGGAACCGCGGGCATAAGCTAGTTTTTTTATATTTTGCAATGGTTATTTTCACTGATCGTACAGCATTACGCCGCTGTCTTCCATACGCCTAAATATTTCCGACGAGTATTTACGCATTCAAATATAATCAAGGTGTAGCGTAGTTCTCGAGATGGAGGAAATCTCGTCAGTAATTAATTTGGTTGTAATGATTAATGTAGGCTAGTGCAGAGCTCACGGGCAAGGCACACGGCAACCGCGGATAATAAATTACTTTGTTATCTCACGCACAATGGACGAAAGCCGTTTTGTTCCTTGGGGCGCGAGTGAGACGAAATTATGGTAATCTCACTTCAATTCATCATAGATTTTTCTTATTATTATACAGGATATTGGGGTTCGCAATAAAAATCAAGGTTATATATTAAAAAGTGTATGTCGTTAACAAGCGAACTGGATTTGTAATCCTAATAAAAATTCGAAATCAAGAAATTCAACTTCGAGGTTTCGAAAAATTTTAAATTGCGGCATTCATTAGTATTTTTATTCACACCTGTTATAAATCCGAAGTTTCCTATATACCTAGGCTTAACTTGTTTGAGCCTTGGTAACAGACATATTCATTGCTTTGTCTTTTCCACATTTTACTATTAACTCCATAAATGGTTATGTTAGACATACAGATTGTGTTAAAGTAGAATAACATTTTACTGCCTGACATAATTATTTGTTCACCATGAAATATATCCGAAAACATTATTCATGTTAAACGAACAAGGCTTTTTCGAAGAGTATCATTTTGTATAGAAGTATGACCGCGTAAATGATTTACTATCGTGTCATTACGTAGACGATAACAAATTGTAAGAAAACGATACTTTGGCGATTGCTGGAATCGTTTATCAGAAAATTTTCTCGGATAAAAAATGAGTTGCCTTTGTCGGAGGGTATATTTTGTTGCGTGACGTTTTATGACATCCCAGTCCATATCATTCAGCAATGATAAAAGTTGAAGTTCCTCTCATTTAGAATGTGGTCTTGTATGCCAATTGCAACGTTTAGATGGAAATGTTCGTCAGACTATTTACGAAAGTGAAGATGTAAATTATTCTATGGTAACAAAGTAATTATATACGAATGGTATTTAGATGTAGGTAAATGTGTATAATATGTGTTGTCACAATAAAAGTAATGCGGGATGACGTACTTGCGATCAAACTAAATGCAAGTCACGGTAAACCTTTTGGACTATAATATTAATAGGATGTATGAAGACTAGGTTGAGGTTGCATAGGCAAACACAAAGGCTCTTTATAATATTATGTCAACTGGCAGCTTATGCTGATACTATTATTAGTATCTATATAAATTATTGTATTTAGAATGATTAATAATGTGCTGTTGTTACTATGCGCTGTGTGCTAGCTTGTTACGGTTGTGTTCTGTCGTGCAATATATTTGAAATATATAAGTTGTTATTTTTCCGAAGACCTAGTTTGTTTTCACTCCCTAATCACGCTTATTCTGCTGTTCGACTCTGAAAGGGCGACTCAAAGCCCAAGAGACTATACGTATGAAGCTGTAATTTTTTTATTTGTAACATCATATTTTAATTCAAAGAAATTTTGGAAAGTATTAATTAATTTATAATTTTACTAGATGACACATATTTGGTGAGGATCCACATATTTATGTTTATAACGACGCAACTATTAAAACAAAACTTTTATGTATCCACGCGCGCGCGACGTGACTAATTAGGTTTCGATTTCGGTACATTTAGTAATTATATGTAAAAAGTAAAAGAGTATGAGGTAAAATGAAATAGGATAACAATAAATTATTGCAATTACTTTGTGCAGATTCACCAGAAAAAAAAAGGAATGGAAAAGCCTCCCCTCGTTGAGGTAAAATAAGGAAAACTCTTTCGCGCGGGCGAAGTCGCTAGCAAAAGCTAGGATAATGTGATAATAACTAATCAACGAGGCGGATGAAGTCTGGCAAGTAATTATAGATACAAAAAACAAATTATGCCCCAAATCGATTCCTGGTAAGAGCATGTAGTACACAATAATCGTTAGGTACTATCACATTGATTTGTTCAATAGTAGACTTAAAAAAAACTATTTCAACGGTCTAGACTTCGTATTAGCCACCTGAGTAGATCTATTCCTCATATACCTAATCAAATACCGGCAAATGAGCAAGTAGGTCAACTGAAAGTGTCTGGTCGTCCATCCTTGAATATCAATGATAAACAAATTATAGGCCCCTAAAGCCTCTAAGAGATAGGGTTTCAGACTGGCTTTAATTTGGGCTGGCTATCGCACATACGACATCAAGAGTTAAATAGTAACATCGACTTTATTTTCTGTGACACAAGGCTCATGTGTAAAACCCGGCAACCGGGGATTTTCTAGGCCCTGGATTCTAATATCGGACTATACTATTTAGTAAAATTATAATTAACGTAATAAACTACAAATATTCGCCCGCTCACGATACAATATAGTTCGTTATTAACAATTTCAATAAAAAATTATAGTCTCAGATATCAGTCGCAAATTATAATAAGAGTAAAAATGTTTGAACATTTTAAATTATTCAGTAATATTGCCTCAACACAACGTGTGAATACAACAAATACTGTCTTATATTTTGACACTAAATGCATTTAGTCTGTTTAGGCTTTTTTATTGGAAGTGGCTCTAAATTTATTTGTTCAAGTAAAGTTATGCTATGCTCGCTAGTTTGTAAAGTGCTATTGTAGTATGCTCGTTTCGCTGTTTCGTCTCTATAAATGATAAGATGGGAGTTGCCTGTTACTATAAAGTAAAATAAGGTAAACTCTTTCGCGCGGGCGAAGTCGCTAGCAAAGGCTAGGATAATATAAAAATAACTAAATTGACTATAAAGTCAATTTAGAAAAAGGAAATTTACATTTTACCTCAGGTATACTACGAAAAATAAGCCTCTAGTGAGAAGTATGGATTGTTAAGAATTTATATGGGCTTGAGCTTGCCACTAGGAGACGTATCACTAAATTTGACTTAATTGTTTATTACCACACGTTTTTAGAAAAACATTGTAAATTGACATAGCTTAGGTTTTCAAAAAGAATTACCAAAAATTAGGGAGTCTACTTAACCGCATAATGTCGAGGTGGAAGACAGGGCAATCCACTCTTATTAGACACGCGGGAAATAATTATGGTACAGTATATGGCTAATTAATTTGTTGTTGCAAAAACAAGTACCTAATTACTAATTTGTAGATATCACAATAATATGTATTTATTCACATCATCGACTCTACAAAAATGTTTGCTCAATTATCCTGAATATATTTAGTTGTGGAAATAATCTCGTATCGTTCAAAACTAACTATGCATTGGTCTACATAATAAACTTGAATTATTTTGCGAACATATTTCTTTTTCCAATAAAATAAACGCATGCCCTCATTTCATATTCATCAAACGTTATAATAACTTTTTGTTCATTCATGCTTTGAGTTATTGGACTGGTTTAATATTATTGACGGGCGATTATTTAGACGCGTTATGATTTTTGTTACAGACTTTTCTTTTTACCCTTCCAAAAGAAACAATTCTAACCTCAAATCATTATGCGAAAGAATAAGGCAAGAATATTCAACAAAAACATAAAAGACCTCAACGTTCTTCGGAAAGTATATTCGTATTTTAAATTGAATCTTTTAACACTCTACCATATTTTATGAAACAAGTAGATATGTAACGTCTTGGAACAAAACATAAGGTACTATATTCTATATATGAGTTTAGTATTCACGTGTAATAGTTATATTCATAATTCCAACTGACTGACAAACAAGATAGGGTTGAGAAGATGACTATAGGTATGAGTTATTTGTGGAAGTTGGTCATTACCCAACTACGGCGAACTAAGTAAGGAAATGCGAAAATTGGTACTTTGACTTCTGTTTGTAAACAGAATTTGACTGTTTTCAGCCTTTTTTGATAATCAAGCCGTAAAAAGGGAAAATAGAAAAGCATAGTTTATCTGGGAAGTAGGCAAGTTTTCGACCAAACTATAATAGTTGCAACAACTGTCAATTATACAAGTGTTATGAATTTACCAATTTAATTAAAACACTAATTACGAATTTCATAATATAATGTAAAGAAATTGATAGCTTGTTACACCTGTTAGTGTTATATGTTTTATGTCACAAGTTATAACATTTTATGTTGGCACTACACTTAGCGTATTCGTCAAAATCTTAGAGCCTTTTGAGCAAAGTATTATCAACTTTTTTTATCGACAAAGTTAATGTTCCATTAACCATATAACGCAAATATTCGCTTAAACCCGCCAACATAAAGTTCAAAATCCCTATTTCACGCACGTTAGCAACAGGTATATTAATCTTAGGAAACTAAACATCAATGGATATCGCACATGGTTCTCGTAAAACCGAACACGCGTCCACCGTGTGGTCTAGAGGGCCACGTTTGTTTGTTACGGTATTATTCCAGATGACGTCTGCCATAGCCCGGCGACGCATCCAACCCAAACACAGGACCAACGCATTCATATTTAGACGTGTTGCGTGCCGTTTCACACGGCTCTAGGTAAACCATTCAAGCTGCGATATTGGATTTCTGTTTTCCTGTGGATGAATGACAATTTAAGCAGCTTATCGACTTATCTTTATTGTAATACGATTGATTTCGAATGTAATTGAACTCTATACGTAAGAATAATACCTAACAATGATGATACACACATAATTCCTCTCTCTCACTTCCTTAATTCCCGGATGGGTAGGTAGAGGCAATGCGTACACCCCACCTTTCTTCATGTGTATTTTGTCTCATAATGTGATAGAGAGCGAGTCTCTCTAAACAATCAGCATAATTCCAGACTTCCGGCTGATAGAGTGCTGAAAACCCAGTATCATTGCCTGACTCGGGATTCGAACCCGAAACCTTGAGAAATAATCGTACCGAGCATGCAATACAAATACACTGCCGAGCCAAGGCAGTCAGCCAATAATAATACATTTAGAATAATATTTAACCCGTTGGAAATTGTTGTAGAATACTAATCATTTAAATATTTATCATTAAAATTGTAATAATAAAAGTTTCAATAATTTCAATATAAATTATGATTATATCATTGCCGGAAATTTGGCCTGATGGTGATCACCCGTGTTTCCGAAATTGTCTATTATATTGACTTAATAACAATTTCTTATGTTTACTTGAATGTTAGACATTTAAATATTCGCAAAATAGTTTTATTTTAATGTTGACTTAAGCTCAAATAGATTAACTGGTGTTCTTTCAATTTCAATATAAAAAATATAATTTTAATCAAATAGTCAAAAAACAGTTACGGTACAATTGAAAAACACAAAAACTTTGCTTGATGTAATAAAATCCGTATCTCTTTGTTACACTATCCACAAAAACTCCTATGACGTTCTCAATAGGTTTATATGCCGGGTAAAAATTATTACGTAAGTGCTGAGAGCCATAAAAAAATTAAGCACGTGGAAAGATTTTATTCTAGTATTTGTTTGTATTACTTCACGAGATCGGACTATTAGGCAAAGCCGTTGCCAACAAAAGCTAGTATGGGTATCGTGACTCAAGGAAGCATTAGTAATAAGTATAAAAAGATTATTTCTGAGTTATATTTGTAGTTACCTGATATTTTATACTTTTAAGTATAGTTAGTGTTTTATTTTTATTGCTTTGTATGACGAGACGAGCCCGCTGTTCACCCGATAGTAATGATACGACCGCCCATAAACAGCAGAAACACCATCCAACACCTTGAATTACAAAGTATTGTTTGGTATTCCACTGCGTTCGCCATCCTGAGACTTGAGATGTTAAGTCCCACTATATCCAGTAGTTACACTGGCCACAATGTCCTTCAAACCGAAACACAACAGTGACTACACACTGCTGCTTGGCGGCAGAAATAGACATTGCTGTGGTACCCACCCAGGCGGACTCTCACGAATGAGAAACCTACCACCATTGCTCCATTCCACCATGTACTCTTATTCTTTTAATTTGTTATCTTAACGTAGAAAAAGCGCTATATTAGGTTAATTAAGCAATCATATAAATATTTTAATGAAACGCTTAGTGTTAAGATTAATACGTGGTATAGGTTATTTCATCCACGAAGACGCACCCTACCACCCAGAGCGTGTGTTGCGTGGTAAGGGGACTGATCCAAGCACTTTCCCCGACGTTATCTATCGTAGTGTGCGTGTTCACTTATGCTACGCACTCACACTGAAAGGGTTTAAGGAACGTAGTAGGGACGCGTCTTGGTGGATGAAATGATTTATAAATGTTACTTTGATTGATGAAATGCAATAAGTTTGGGAGCTATGAGGGAATATTATGAAGATATACTCTCGTATTATAATTATTATTTTTTTATTTCCTGTAGTCAAACACAAGAAAAAAAAATTACGGATGGCCACAGTAAGGCATGTTGCGTAAATTAAAGCTGTCCACTTTATCGGCGTCAGAGAACTAGTTTTGGATTAAATAGCTCAGCGTGACAGGCGAGCGATTTTCGCAAATTACTGGCATTTGCAGCAACATCAGCGGCCAAATTACTGGTTTTGGTGTTATGCCGATTTACCGACTCGACCCATCCTAAAATCAAAGTAATTTACATGCAATTTGAAGAAATTTGCTGTTTGATATAAATCTCTCTGCGTTTTTTGGCTTCTCCCGTTATTTGTGTTACAAATGGAGGATGCAATGTTGAAGTTTAGCATTACACATAGTGGATATTATTGTTGTCTATTTTCAGTTACATTATATACTCATCACGTCTACACCACGAGGTATGCAGATGTGCGACTACGGAACCTACTTTTCGCCAAATGTGTGCCGTCCCATGATGTGATAGGTGGCTAGTTTATCGCCACATCGAGCACATATTCCTAGCTCTGAGCTAATATTGAGCACAAAACCCAAATACCATTTTGCCAGACCTGGGACTCGACCCTGGAAGCTCAGAGCAGTAGTACCGCGCACCCAATACAGCTGCGTCATTAGTTGTGGTTTTATTCAGTAAATAAATAAAAAAGCCTTCATATTTATTGCGACAAAAAATAGTACACTAATCTTAGAAGCTAGGTTTATAATTAGTTTTAACTGAATACTTATATCATCAAAGTGACTTATAAATTAGCTTTAATTAATAATTTGTTTGAATGGGTTTTCATCAGTAAGTAAATCATTATTATTATGTTCTCATAGGATGCACCATCACCGAAGTCAAATGTTTTTCACCGCACATGACTATTCACAATTAATGATACCAGATTATGTACTATCACCTTTAAAGATGTATTGGTAAGAGAAAAGGAAGGTAGTCCTTGGGTATGTAGGAATCTTACACACTATACGCAATGTAATAGCAATCTGTAACTACGTTAGTTTTCCTGTAGACATTTGTACGTATTTATGATAAGATAAATATGTCCACATCATACCTGCCACTGTACTTATCAAAGTATTATTATATTTATTAAAGTGGAAAAGTTAATTGCTTTACTCACACTCCTATTTTGCTAGTAACAGTGAGTTCTAACCAGATATTTTCGTTTCCATATCTTATCGTTTAGCCAATCTGTAGTGCATGAGAGCAAAATTGTATGTACGATCAATGTTGAAACTTGATGTTATTATTACAGAGTTTAAATTTCTATGACGATTAGAAACGTATGCCAGATGTCAAATTTTCCACGTCAGCTTCAGGATTGTTCGGCATTGGCGGAATCTGTTCATTCACGAACGTATTTTCGGCGTATAGTCAGGAATGGTGTCATCGGCACGCATGTGGGACTGTAGGTTACCGACCCCAGTGGCGCAATGCAAACAAACAGCTGATCGATATCTCTGTTTCGATGGAACCGTGTACAAGCAGTATTCGGCTACTCACCCGAATGGCATTGACGTTACAAAGTCACAAAAACAATACAAGCTTGCATGACATGACAATTGTGATGCTCTTGTCCAAACTTGTGGTAACACATTGATATAATATACGTGGTAGTATATTTTAACTTATTGTTCAAGACTAGGAAACAAATGTGCTGGTGATAATTTGTCAAACTTATTAACACTAATCGTATTTATTAGATATTGACATTGATTACACTGCACTCGTCAACCTAAGGCTTTAGATGTTACATCTCATAAAAGTCCGATATTTATAGTTACAAAAAATAATTCGAGTAATAAAATTGATTAAACAGCCAGGGAGAAAGGAAAATCTGTTTACCCAAGTTCCTTTTTGTAAACTTGATCCCCTAAAATTTTAACCAGTCTCAAACTGCCTTTTACTCTGAATTGCGTAGGTAAGTCGAGAAAATATCGCGTGATAATTTATTAAGCCTCCACGAAGACGCATGGTGTGGAGCTCGGATAAATGAGACTAATTTATTTAAACGATATTATTTCTAAAAGCGTCTTTTCAGGATCGTCTTGTAAAACGAGTAGACAGAGACAGTCGTTATTTATTTTGGACCTTTATTAAATATCTTCTTTGGAACTCTACTCGGAATTTATTATTATAAATTGTTTGTCAAAAATTGCTGGAAGATTTCTTCTACGGTCTATATAAAATTTAGAAAATGTGCTTTGGTCCGAATATCATTTAATATTTTTTTTACATTCAAGATAAGTTCTTATGTTTTTCTTAAGTTAATCTTAAATATTTTTATTACAAGAAATGTACTGCATAGTTATTTATAAAACTAATAACTAAATTCTTATAAAAAATTGATGTAGATAAGTTGTATGATGTCTGAATTTTTGGCCCAGTGTCCGTGCAGCCGAATTGCCTTCGAAGATAAATCGGACTGTACATATTTACATTTTTATATAGTATGGAGAGATAGGGATCGTAGCAACTTTGGCTCGACTTTTGGGCGGACATGATAAATGATAAGTATTGTTAGCACAAAACCTGTGTTTGTTTCTCGTTTCAGTTTCTTGGCAGATACACAGCCACTAGAGAAAAGTGAATAAAAAAACCAAAGACTTCTAGACTGACCTATATATCTAATTCGATAACACTGATTTTAAGTGAGTTTCCGTGCCAAAAAATAAACGAAACATAGTATAGTTCTTAAGTTTAACGAAACATAGTATAGTTCTTAAGTTTGTCTAGAAATTGAATTATAATGGATTTGTTCAGTGCATGATGGAATTTATTTTTTAAATAAAGCATTACATTTCATTGTGTAAGTTAAAAAAATGTTTTGGTGAAGTCTATTTGTTCCTTTATTTGAGAACATTATTTCAGGACTACAATGTACGATTGTTTGCAACTGTTCAATAATATTTTAATGTTATATTGTGCGCTTAAATTTCTATGATACAATATTCTTTACAGTAAACATTGATCCCTGTGAAGTTAATTTTAATGAGAGCCTTTTGCTCTCTGGCATTCGTAAGTATTCAGTAGAGATGCTATTTCTTTTGGGGAAACATTTTAATTTGCATAGGAATGTTTATTTATGACTTGAATAGCGAGCATTTAAAAACCATATCGATAAGTATTCATTTTAAGATAAGAAATATTAAAAGCCGGCTTGATTTCTTTGTTTAAAGTCAATGTCAAAATATCTTTATTTAAATAGCCTTTTTTCGACTCTCATAAATCGTCATGAGTCTAACAGCTCTTCGGAACGTGTTATTGTTGTGTAGAAGATGCGTGAGAAACTTCTTGAGCATCACAATCGGAGAACATAAAAATACATACAGTGGAACATAAGGCCTCCTGTTTTTGAAGACTGCAAATAAAATAAAAAACGTCAAAAGTACTTCTTAATCTACCTAAAGCATTTGTCATAAAAGCTATTTAATTGCCTACGTGTCCAATAAACGAATTTCAAACAAAAGTAAAATAAATCCAACAAAATAAAACTAAACAGTATTGGAATTCATTCGACGTATCCAGGTATTTGGAGTTGTTGCCAACCCGTATATACTCGTGCACGCTGCCCGCGATGTGTACGAGATTTTAATTAAATTTGTCCAAACATCCGTAGTCAGCTCTCTTATATAGTTTAGGTGGATTTTTAGTGCGGTAATATGACACTACTTTTACTTCGCAGGTCTCGTTTTAAGACTCGTACACGATTTTATAATCTAAGATTAATCCGTTGTAAAAGTAACAGTAAAGAAAAGTCATAGGAATGCCACAATACAATGCCCACACCACAAATGTTATAATTTTGACAAAAGTAATAGTAACTTTACCTGTTAACATCAATGGGGTAACTGTGTGCAAATATTAAATTTCTAGAATTTGACAAATGTATCTAAAATTAATAATGTTTTGGTGTCGTTTGATAGTCATTACTGTTCTTAAATTTTCGTAAGAACTTATATTGAATTTATTGTTTCGAATAGGACAACTCATAAACAAAGTTAAGTAATAACGTTAGCAATCCTATTTCTTACGGGTCGGAAAGTTGTGCACTCGTAACACTGTACGCGACAATGTAATTTGTCCCAGTCCCAATGCTATTATATTTGGGAGTTGGGATTCGCTTGTTTAAACCAGTTACACCATGCGTATATAGGTCTTTGTAGATTAATACTGACGAATACTATGCGGCCTTTTACATTTAATAAATTCTGTTACTTCGTCGCTTCGGGCGTCGGATTTTTCATTTATATAAACACACGAATAGCCAGTGAGAGTCTAGACTAAAGGGAATTATGAATACTTATTTATTTTAGTATGTATAGCAATTAGAATATTATATTTATTTATGTTGTACAAAATAGGACATTAGAACTATTCTTAACATCAACATCAATATTATTTACTGCTTCTGCCTTGCATACTATTATTTAGAAAGTTTAAAGTGCACGTTTCGTTCCACATTTCAAGGCACAATGTTTACGAAGATTACTACTATCGTCTATGTATAAAACTTTTACCCAGTAAACTGATTAATGGCTCTTAAGTAGCACATCAGCACATCTATAAGATTTATAAGAGAACTATGATTGATGGACAGTCACAGACCGATGCGTTTTTGTAGTAACATTGACAGAACTTTCCCTTTCGTGAGTCTCGTTTTGCTACCGATAACTACGATCAATGCCAGTTGCGAGTGCTACTATACGGCGTTGTTTTAACATTGTGTTAATAAACCAAAATACATAAGTTCCGTCTTATCTCTGCTAAGATTCAGCCAAAAAAATTCACGAATAATGAATATTTAAAAAAAATCCAGTTTACTTTCTCGATTATTTTGTGGTTATGCGAACATGGCGTGTGAGTGTGCGTATTTTTGACTGAAATTATGATGTTTCTGCTGCAACGAATTTTCTTAAAGTAGTAAAAGCATTAGGGCGCGTACAATTAAAATTACTGTTTACTGATATTAATTATGTTCGAAACTTTTTTACATCTACGATCCGAGTCACTAATTGTAAAGTGTTCGGGAAGGTAACTATGTGGTTTCATTTGGGAACGTAATAAAAATAAAATTATTGAATTGAAAAAATGATTTGTATTTTGTATAACAATGATCATCACTTTTTTTTCGATACTGAGTAAGATGAATAATACACTATTCTAATATTACATTTTTTAAAGTGAAACTACGATACAGAATGCCAGCGAAGAAAAATCTACTTGTAGAATAAATCAATTTTCAACACTATTTTTATCCGTGGACGTGCGTCGAAACACAAATAGATTTTTGTGAATGTTCAAATTAGATTCCTGAAAGCGACACTCTAAATGGAAACGTTTCACGTAGGGACCCTTCGGCGCGTCGGCGAGCTGTGTTTGACTTAAAAAATCTTTGATGTTGATTTATTGTTGGTATTGCTAAAACACACCGACATAGCTTTTATTTTAATGGCCGGTAAATGTTCGTTAGCATTCGAAGTATGCATAAAAATATCAAAACAATCAAAATATGCGGATATCTCGACTCAAGGATAAAATGTATAATGCTGATGTCTTATCGCAAAAAACTTCTTTAATCTTATGTACCGAAAGTCTTCGATTCTGTTATCAGTCATTATCAATGTTGTGTAATTTGATATGATTACTATAAATCAATCAGACATTATCATGAATTGATTTTTGCAAGCTATTCATTTCGCACACGTTTTGCCGTAAGACGTGTTTATTTTATTGTCTAATAAAAATTCTGAGTAATTTATCTTAATAAAAGTCTGTGATATAACTTTATTTATCGAAAATTTTGTATAATGATTTCTTATGTTTACGCGAATGTTAGACAATTTAGTAATCGATTCAGCTACAGGAAAATCTAAGGAATTCGTGGAAATAACATCGAGTTGCAAGATAAGTGTGAAATGGGCTTTATAACGGAACAAATTAAAACAATTAAAAACCCTTACGGTACAGTGAATGTCGACCATGTGTTCTCCTGTTGATGTTACTTCGTTGTATCGGCACTCAGAGGTCAAGCCACCAGTGACCGTGGGTAAGTCTTAAAAATTATTATTATAAATATTTTATTCAAATCGTATACATGTATTATTATGAGGCGTAATGGTCACTATCTTTTTTCTTGTTTTGCAAATCACACTCAAGATTGTACTGAAGAGCTGCTGTAAATTGTATATACCAGAATATTATTGCCATAAGGTTTATGAAATACGTGCCTTTTATATTAAATGTTTTGAAGGTACTTTCCGTCGCCTCTCGACGTAAATTTTGCTGCTATAAATAGTTCGGCACCTGAATGAATGAGACATTGGATATATCTATTTACGTTTTCTTGGTGAAAAAAATAAAATATTACGAGACTTTTTTTTATTTCAATAATATAAATATAAACAGAACGAAATAGAAAATATTATTTATAATTAGGTACATAAGATTACATAAACTGATGCAATTAATCGATATTTTGCTTGCTGTCTAGAATATGTATTATCATAATAACATTGAGGTGGAGCCTATCGCCATATCAGGCGCAAATACAATATCGGTACTCGTTAGAATTATGTTTTTGACGTTTCATATCCGAGCGCCGTAAGCTGTATTGCACGGAATTATGTACTACGGACATACGTCTGTTATCACTACACTATAGTTCATAATTATGGAATTTCATTATTTTGATGATTACTATTTTACATAAAATCGGGATAAATTATAGAAAATTGCTTATGTACGTCCCAGTCAGCAGGTTTTAGTTCAAATCCTAATGTAATAATGTATAACATCAATTATTTAATCTGTAATTGATGTATTTCCAAGAATTAATGGGAGAATGAAGAAGAATAATGTTCGAGCACAACGTATATTTCGAACTAACTTTTAAACCTATCCTCCACCACTCGTTATAATTCATACTAGTGTTTTATACACTACAGAACAAATTACAACCACGGAACAAAGCTGTAGCTTTTGTGCCGTGATTACAACTTATTCTTGTAATCACGGAACGACAAATCTCAATTTTCGGCGCTTATAAAAACAAAAAAATATATATCAGCTGAATTTAAAAGTCTTAAAAATTGTTTAAAATCGCAAAATATAAATTCGTTTATAGTTGGAGAATAAATGTGGCGAATTTCAAACCATCGTAAAATAGTGTCGTATTCTCCACGGCGCTAACTTGAGCTGCCTTCTAGTGTTGTAAGGTATGACCGTCGCGGAAAGTTAAATATATAATTTGCGAGATGGAACTATTGTGGAAAGTTTCACCACAGATTCGCTCAAGTCTGACTGCACGAAATGTCAACGAACGACACGTTTTACTCGTATTGTTTTGAGCCGGGCCATTACTGCTTTTATAGTAACGAGCAGTTAAGGCGATACCTCAAGGTCCATTTTCATACATTTTGTTTCGGCTTTAATCTGGGTAACTAAACAAGTATTGGCAAGTAAAGAATTTAAATTCACGTCTAGTTAGTGATTAGTTCTCGCAGTTGAAAGAAAAACGTAAAAATAATTAATAATCATGGATATTTCGGCCTTTAAAATTTAATATGACGAAATTTACAACAGAAAGATCTACGGTCTGTTGCGTGTATTCTAATTTTGAATGGTTAAATATTTTTTTATTTATCGTTATATTGCAATAGACATAAAGAATTTGTCCCCGATATGATTTACCCCCTATCACATCATGACACCGAATAAATAATAATAATATGAGCCCTGTATTATATACTGTCCCACTGTTGAACACGGGCTTCCTCTACTGCTAAGAGGGATTAGGCCTTAGTCCACCACGCTGACCTAGTGCGGATTGGTAGACTTCACACACCGTCGAAATTCCTATAGAGAACTTCTCAGATGTGCAGGTTTCCTCACGACGTTTTCCTTCACGGTTAAAGCAAGCGATAATTCAGAAAGAACACACACATAATTTTAGAAAAGTCAGAGGTATGTACCCTTTGGTGTTCTAACCTGCGGACATTCATCTCGGCAGTCCGTTCCACGACCAAATAGGCTATCGCCGCTAACTGAGAGACGGAATATATACGTCGAAAAGTGGGTACATTAGTTGGGCAACCATCGAGCCACAACTTGATGGTTTTAACTTATGATTTAACCTCTACCTACGCCTAGTTTTCTTAACATACATATTTTCAACATAAATGCGCAAATTATTTTCAACTAGCTCTTGCTCGCGGCTCCGCCCGCGTTATAAAGTTTTTCAGGCTAAAGTTTTCCATTATAAAAGTAGTAGTTTCCCGGGAGCCTATGTTCTTCCCAGGGTTTCAAACTGTCTCCATACCAAAGTTCATCTTAATACGTTGGGTAGTTTTTGAGTTTAAGACGTTCAGGCAGACGGATGCAGCGGGGGACTTTTGTTTTATAATATATTTTTTAGAACTTTTTAAGAGGAACAATCCCGTCATACATCATTGTTGCATAACTTTAACCGTTTACGCAGCGCACGCAATGGAAGCTCTCAAAACTAATAAATTGTCCCCGTATTTGCAACATGTTTCATTACTGCTCCGCTCCTATTGGTCATAGCGTGATGATATATAACTTAGGGCACTCCACAAACAAAGGGCTATTCAACACAAAAATAATTTTTCAGTTCGAATCGGTAGTTCCTGAGATTAGCCATTACTGCTCCGCTCCTATTGGGTATAGCGTGATGGTATATAGCCTATAGCACTTCACGAACAAAGGGCTATCCAACGCAAAAAGAATTTTTCAGTTTGGACCGGTAGTTCCTGAGATTAGCCATTACTGCTCCGCTCCTTTTGGGTATAGCGTGATGATATATAGCCTATAGCAATCCACGAACAAAGGGCTATCCAACGCAAAAATATTTTTTTTAGTTTGGACCGGTAGTTCCTGATATTAGCCATTACTGCTCCGCTCCTATTGGGTATAGCGTGATGATATATAGCCCATAGCAATTCACGAACAAAGGGCTATCCAACGCAAAAAGAATTTTTCAGTTTGGACCGGTAGTTCCTGAGATTAGCCATTACTGCTCCGCTCCTATTGGGTATAGCGTGATGATATATAGCCCATAGCAATTCACGAACAAAGGGCTATCCAACGCAAAAATAATTTTTCAGTTTGGACCGGTAGTTCCTGAGATTAGCCATTACTGCTCCGCTCCTATTGGGTATAGCGTGATGATATATAGCCTATAGCACTCCAGGGACAAAAGGCTATCCAACGCAAAAAGATTTTTTCATTTTGGACTGGTAGTTCATGAGATTAGCGCGTTCAAACAAACAAACAAACAAACAAACTCTTCAGCTTTATATAATAGTATAGATTTAAACTTCAATACTGGCCAAAATCGCAATCAATTATTTCAGGTAATTTTTAAGGTTCCGAAAAAGGAAAAAACGGAACCTTTATAGGTTTGTTGTCCGTCCGTCTGTCAAGACCCTTTTTCTCAGGAACGCGTGGAGGTATTAAGCTGAAATTTATATCAAATACTCAAGTCTACTGTCCCTTGGAGCTGTAAAGAAATCAAACTTCTAAGCCAACGCAATCAAAAGATACAGCCGTTTATGCCGTAATTTTTTTGTTTGTTATATCTTACAAATTGTTTACAACTAACCTACGGACAAATTAAACATTTAACACAGGTGAAATTATACTTTTTTTGAGATACCCACAAAAAAGATATTTCCTCATTTCATAGTTTAAAGTATTTATATTACGTAGTGTATTTATAATCTTTGTATATAGTAAATCCATTTGTGCGTTAATGTTATCACGTGAAAAAAAAGCGGAACTAGTCCATTATCATGATGTAGTTGTCCTAGACCTTTTTCTCTTTCATGTAGTTTCCGTATTATGCGCAGGTGTATTGTAAGTTGGTGCATTAAGGTCCTTCCCTCATCACCGTTATGCATAGGAAATTATGTTTTTAAAAAAATATAATTTTCATAATGATAAGACTCATTTCGTATTGTGATGCAAGCAGAGATGATGATTCATTTTGAATGGGATGACGTTGACTCACGATAGATTTTATCAGTTGTATGATGATTCACTAATTAATTTAAAAATTATTTTCTTAATACATAATTTGTATAATATGGTTTACCTTCATGTATTTATCGATATTGGTATCTAGCGTAATGGTCAGAATTAATTTGAAACAAAAGAAACGAAAAAGGATGTAGTGATTAAAAACTGAGTTTGAAATGTAGATTTGAATTCCAATTCTGGTTTACTTGTAAGCCTTTTGGATTTTTATTTTATAAGAACTATAGCTTAGATTCATCACACAATCTATTCATATATCATTTAAAACATTATTTATTACCCTCGTCTTTGTTGATACTGACGTTTCCACGAATACAATCCCCCGTCTAACATGAAAGAGCAAGTGCGTAGTACGACTCAACAAATGACCTTTGTTTATTATTATTCCTTTTTCTGTCTCAATCGTGTTAAGTGTCTCTTTATGTAAATTCATACCTACGAGACATCTGTTAATGAAACTTGTTATAAAATTTACCACGTTATTGTTTGATCTTGTTAGTTATGTATGGTTATGTTATGTTTTTTCGAGGCATGTGTGGCCGACGAGTGTGGTAGTATGATGAGTTTCTGTCGAGCAGTTGTAAGCGAGCGGCGCGGTGCGGCATCAGGAAACCGTGGCATGTTTATAATGTGCAGTTGCAGAGTGATGTGTTTTTGTGGTGTTTATCAGTGTTGTGTGCGAGTGTGTGTGTGTGGGCGCGTGTTGTGTGTGTGGGTGTTCCTGTCGGCGCGGCGCGAGGCGCGGCTGGCGCGGCGGACGCGGACGGCGGAGCGCGGCGGTCGCCAGTGTCGGCACTCGGCGCCGTCAGTTGAGTTCTGAGCGCCACGGGGCTGCCGCGCTCACGCCGCGTAGAGCCCTCACTCGCGTACCTAACTTTGTGCACTGGAAACTTTTCAAAGCGTTTTCCGAAGGATTCGACGGTCGCGCGTTAATAACGTTGTCATTTTCGAGTCGCGTTGTGGTGTACAACGTGCGAGCGAACACGGTTGCGCGTACACACGAGTCTGTCGGTCTATTTTTGAATATTCTCTAAACGCTTCGCCGCGAAGTTTTCGAAACGCAGCTCGCCGGAGCCGGGTGAACGGCCGCAGCGTATGCAGTACGACTGCATCACGTCTCTTGTGTTTTTGTTGACGGATTTTTGTTGTTAACCTCCACAGTTATAACCGAGAAACGTTATCTGTAAGTATGACCCCGGTTGATTTACGATACCAGCTTAGTCGTTCAATTGTATCTAAGGCGACACCACCTACGTATGTGCGTTGAAAGAAAACTCTACATTCGATAGATAATGAATATTTTGCATGTGGCATTCGAAGTTCGTGATATCGAATGCTCGTACTTTCATGTTTTACTAAAAAACAAAACCACATTCGTATCGTGGCACATTACGCGTGTTGAGCGAGACCGTGTAGATATACAAATTACTCGTATGTGTATAGCACACAGCCGCACATAAATATGTGCGAAGCGTATTTGTGTGTTGTGTATTGCGTCCCATACAAATATAATCAAGCATTACGTGAACCTTTATGCATAATTGCATTGACTGTTCTGCATAATTGTATAAACACTGTTGTGAGACGGAATATACATACTTCGGCTACCGATAATGTAAAAGGCTGCATTTCATATCATAAAATTCATCTATTCACGCATAGAGACTGTGTTAATTTGCATTATTATTCTTGATAGAAAGCAGTAGATTTTGAAATATTTCAATGTGCAACTAACATTTTGGTTTCTTTATTTTCACTTTTAACGTGTATGAATGTAAGCTAACTACGCAATATTTTAATATGTAATTGAGCATAAATGCATAATGCATTAACACTACTTATTTGAGAGTAGTCTTCCTGTCTACATAACTTTTAGGAACGATTTTTTAGTAATCAAAAATGTATTGATGATATAAAATGTAATGCTATACTATAAAAAAAAAAAAAAAAATCGTATTAACAAACTACGTCAATTGTTTTACTTTTATAGTCAGCTCGTAATTAAATAAATTGTGCGCTTAAAATATTTCTGGTATGAAAATTAATAAGCTATATTACAAGATATGAATATAGCTTTCTATTAATTAAAGAAATTTAGAATTCAAATCAGTTATATTTTAAGAGCTTAGCGCGTTTAGTCAACAAATATCCACCTTATAGTAATAATACAGATTTGATAAATAACTTTTTTTGGTGATTGTAAATTCAGTCTTAGTAATGTTTACAAATGGTTATAAATTATATTCTCAAAGTATCAGTAATTATTATTCTTAAAGTAAAAAGACGTAACTGTGTCATATACATTACATATTAGTAGCGAAAGGTGAAATTTTCAAAAAGTAACCCGAGGCAAAAAAAATGGTTTGGTAATATAGCGCCTAATTTACTAGAAAACAAAAACTATGACAAACGTAAATAAATCTAAAAGGGAAGCCGGTAGGGATCGGGTTGTATGGACCTTCGCCACTGTTATGATATATCACTGTGATAATTAATATTTTATGTCCAAGCAACAATAGTTTGTTTCCTACGGAACTGGACATTTCGAGTTGAATCTAGCTAGATAACATATGTCAAAGCAAAATCGATTTTGCAATGGCTTAAGCCGTAAATAATCAAACAATCTCACTTTATATTCTATACTATTATAATTTTGAATGATCGTGATAGTTATGTACGGTGAAAAGTAACACGAGTTATTCATGCGTTCGGTTTGGTACTTAACACATTATTTGCCCATTTCGAATTTGTCATTGACCGTCAATAAGAATTATTATCGAGAGGATGTTAATAGATATAATTTGGCACCCAAGGGACATATAGGTAATGTGAGTTTAGTCGCACATACGTCGATGTAAAAAAAAGAAACAATAAATTAAATAGGAAGTAAAATAAAAAGAAAATGGTTTTATTGACATAATAATTACTCATTGTTTTTAAACACACACATAAATCACGCATCATCACCAGAGGTATCTAGAGGCGCAACTAGGGCATCCACCTTTCGCCAAGTGCGTTCCGTCCCATGATGATCACACCATGGAAGCGAGCCTATCGCCAAATCAGGCACAAATTTCAGACTCCGGGCTGATACTGAGCAGAAAAACCTTTATATCACTTTACCCGACCCGGTATTCGAACCGAGGTAGTCATTGTTTTTAAGAACTTATTAATTTCATTTGTTTTATATGAGACGTAAATTACTCGGAGTCATGGTCGTGTTTATTTTTGACTGTAAATGTCATTGATTTACATATTCAATATGGCGTGTAAAATATGAAAAATCTTTTAACACACTTACGGTTTTAGAATAATTATTTTTATATATTCATTTTATTTGGTACAGTTATAGATAGTTATAGTTGCAATACGGCATGAATGTGCCGGCTTTACCTAAGTATATCACTGTCTTTCAGAAAGCTGGCGAATAAAGGCAGTTTTGTTGTGATGCGTAATGTCAGTAAGAGATGGAGAGACATCACCATTCCCTCAGACATTAGCGAATCAAACCATTTCCTTAGACAGTGAGATGTTTATGGGTGTAAGTCACAACTCATTATGACGAAAACTCCGTTGCTCTCTCTTCTGGTACAAAAAATACGCTACCTACTATTTGTCATTTTATTACCTACTCTCATCGTAAGAATTAATTGCTATTTACACCTAATACATATATTTTATTGACAATATGATAACAAGTATCATCGCTGATGTTATCACCAATATTATGATGTTTTATTGCTATTTTCCGGTTTTTACGTGAAAGCTGTAACAACTAATAAATTCTACATAAAAAACGTCTGCGTTGACACAATTGTTTTAATTATGGGCGTTCATATAACGGCTTTTCATTTATTTTATTTGATAAAAGCGTGGATATATTTCTGTTAAATTTGTTTAAAAAATATTTGAATAACAAATAAAAATCTGTGTTCGCGATGTTATATATATACGATTAAATGTTATTTTTTTAATATTTTATTCGACTGCGGTAAATAGGAATTAATATGAACGAAACTGGTTATGCATGCTCTCGACATATTTGATATTATATCGGATAGCGTATTATATTGAACTGATTTCCTCAAATAACTTATGTGTGGATACAACAAATGCTTAATAATATATCATGTCGATGAATATGAATATAGCCAACGCCTGAAAATAAGTATTCCTTATAACTCAATATTAGTGCCATAATGTGTAATACGTATTAATCGTTTATAATGCTTTCTGCTTCATCTGTGTAAGTTTTGGATGTATGCAAAGTTTGAATGAGTAGAAATAAGCGATGTTGAGATCTTGTATGTGAAAACTATAAATATTTATGGTAATTCATTCAAATTATAGTTTATTAATATTTTTAATTTGTAGAGAAATTAATTTTAATATTAAAATAAACCTACGTTATGGATATTTTCGAGACAATTTGTTATATTTTACTGCCGTCGCGACGTTTCGTTCTTCATTTCAGACAGGTATTTTTAAAAATAAATTTATTTTTATTGATTAACTTAGATGACTTCTAATAGCCTGTCTGATGTTATTTTTTGTAACGTAGAATTATATGGCTTCGCACTTTTATATCTAAAATATTTGCTTTTGCCTAACAAACGTAGTCTGAGTTCGAGTGGCGTCAGGTTGAAAGCATAATAAAACGAACTAAAATCACGTAATAAGAAGTATTCCTGTCCGAAGTCATATTCTGAAGATGTTACGTAGGACATAAACATGCTCGTCTTAGGTCCATCATCCTACTAATATTATAAATGCGAAAGTTTGTAAGGATGCATGTATGGATGTATGTATCTTTGTTCCTCTTTCACGAAAAAACACAGTAACATTGGTTATACTTACATCATAATAACACATAGGCTACAATTATAATGATTTTGTGTTTTTGATCATAATATAACGATATATATAAAGTAAGTCGGAGAAAAATATATATCCCGGAAAACTTCACGCGGGCAAAGCCGCGAGCAAAAGCAGTATTGTTATCATCCTAATGAGTGAGTTGGAAATTGAAGGTATCCTTTCAATATACTGTCAGTATGGCAGCTTGTGACTACGTCAAACTCTTGGGCAACAATGAACATATTTACAGTCAATACTCCAAATAATTTTTTGCCCGTTTTTTTCAAGTTAATTTACTTGTAGTTGCTTCGAATTGTAGTTTTATTTCTACGTTACGAAGTATCATTTTGTTTTGCTCTGTAATTAAAATATAATAAAATGTTACTATTTTTATTAACTTTCTCTGTGCAGAAAATGTCAACTTCTGAACCGTGTGGTATTTATACACCCACGGCGAAGCAATTTAGTTATCCGGCTGTCATAGTGAAAAGGTTACCGCACTCGAAAAGCTTTGTGTGTGTGTGTCCAACTTATGCGATGTATGCTAAAATTGTGGCTTCATAAGTTAAATATAAAACTATTTATGGAAATGTTATGCAAAAACCACTTTCTTGCTTGATCTTGATTTTTATGGAAATAGTTAATGGTAGTTTGTGTTATGATTTTGTAGAGTTTTCCCACGGTGAGTTTTTGAGCGCATTATAATTTTGTGTATACACATTATTGGACATTATTATACTAGGTTTTAATAGTAATCATTTAAAAATAGTTTTATTTTCTTCCAAAAGGGGAATAGTCACTTTTATTGCACAACGTACATAGATTTCATTATGTAAATCTAGATTTTGTTCTAGTTTCTATTCGCGTGGGAAAGTTTTTTCGGAATAATAAACCCGCTGTATATATTCCTGGGTTAAAAAGTAGCCTATCTGCTGTTCCAGACTGTAATCTATCTGCCAAATTTCATCAAGATCCGTTCAGCCTAGTGTAGTCACTGTTGTGTTCCAGTGTGAAGAACTTTGTAGCCAGTGTAACAACTGAACATAATGAGACTTAACATCTCATGTCTCAGGATGGCGAGCGCATTGGAATACCAAACAATACTTTGTAATTCAAGGTGTTGGACAATATTTCTACTGTTTATGGGCGATCGTATCGCTTACCATCAGGCGAACGGCTAGCTCGTCTGGTGATTTAAAGCAATAAAAAAAAGCCGTTCTAGCGTGATTGAGAACAAACATCCAAACTTTTGCATAATATTAGCATATATTGTGAACGGGAACTGATATTTAGTCAATCAATCATCTACATACATACACACACAGCACACATTAATCCCCGAAGGGGTATGGAGAGGCGCAACCAGGGCACCCACTTTTCGCCAAGTGTGTTCCGTCCCATTATGTGATAGGAGTCGAGCCTATTGCCATATCGGGCACAAATTTCAGACTCCGGACTGATACTGAGGCAAAAACCCAAAAATCACTTTGCCCGACCTGGGATTCGCACCCAGGAACTAAGAGCGCTGCCGTACCGCGCCATGCAACACAACTACGCCACCGAGGCAGTCAGACATCCATTCTATCCATAATAACCATCTACATTACTTCATAAATCACATATCTTTCTACAGCTCAAACCTCTCGGCTATGTCACTATTCAGTGATTTCATTGACAAGTGAATGCAATACGAATAGATATCCGGCGCAATAAGTAAATCTAAATAAATAAAATGTATAAAACATACGAACGAATACAACATGTAAGTCCGTACTTTATCGTTCAACTGACGTTACCCATTACACTATCTAAATATTATGTTAGTATACGACAAACTAACCCAAACAATTCCATTCTAACACGTAATGTTTCGCGGTTTATCAGTTGTGTATTATATGTGTAACTGGAGCACACACGCGCGCGCACTCACACACGTGCTTGACTGTGTGAATCGCGATTGGGTGGACCCTGCCTCCCTTCGAGGTCATTCGTGTCAGACTACATGAATGAACTGTTGCAGCTATGTAGCAAACCATGAAAAAATTAAACTGCTGATCATTTAGCATTACAGTTCCTGTCGGTCTCTTCAGTGAGTCCGCAATGCTGTTGCCATTAGGTTATTTCTTTTATAAAGGCGAATAAAAAAGTCACCTTTTTTCATGTGTTAGGATCAATACCGTTGTAATAATGTAGGAAAAAATACAAAACTAAATACAAAATTTAGACAAAGTATTGAACCGAAAAGTGACAGATACATACTCACTATTTAACAGTTGGTATAAACATTACAGTTATTTGGTGTGATTTAGAGTCAACCTTTCACATATAATGTGTAAAAAGCAAACTATCATTTTTTTATGTTTTTAAATTGAAATCAAGTAGGTTAATTTTCATACATAATTTGCACAAGGTCACCTTTTGGTTTGATTGTTTTACGCATGTATAATTAGTTTAATGTAGATCTACGTTAAATAAACTATTTCAATTTCAAAGTCTACGATTAGTTGTCATTTTATGTTGCGCGGTATATTCCTAGAGAATATAGCTATGTTTAGGGCCGTGGGATTGTAAAATCTAATAGAATGAATCTTACACTATTATTTGCCTCCAGGCTCACGTCTATGCGCCTTTACCCCGCCCGACTCGTATCGGAAGTGACACGTTTTATTCCAGACCTCGGTTTTCTAATTCCTTATTACATGAAACCTGATTTATTCTTTGTTAGATGGAATGTCTCCACTTATCATGCCCGATATTGCGGATTTACTAGAACTTTCCAGTCAACAGTTATTTGTCGTAATGTTATTTGACTTCAGCTACACACTCTAAATATGATATTTCATAAACTAACTAACTATTAAAGATAATTTATAACAATGCTGCCATATTTTCGTCACAATCATGTATCTCGAGATACAGAATTTTCATACCAATGAAGATTAATCAAGCCCTATTCGAGGGAGTATAATCTTTATGATTGGCTGGAGTTCTAATTTCAAATCACATTATGCCGGCAAATTGGTACACCAACGCAACCTCGATAACTAAACACCAAAAAAAAATTGAGAACATCTCGAAATAAATTAATTAAATCTCTGTGGTTGGCGTGGAATTTGCAAGTTAATTGTTCGTTATCATAATATTCAAATGTATTCTGAATAATCTATAACGAATAATGTAATGACCTCCGTGACGCAAACTTATGAAGTAGGCAGTTAGACGATACATTTTTCTGACGATATCAAAATATGTATAAATATTTCTATTAAAATTCAATCTACCTATGTATCATTAAATTGCGTAAGGAGAAACAGTTTACGAGATACGGTAATGTAACTTCACACATAGTTATATTCCGAACAGCCCGATTTTCTTCAAATAGAGGCAAACCAATAATCAAGTGCTTTCCTTAATGGTAAGGAGGTAGGTTAATTACTGTTCATGAGTATTTCAAAGCTAAAGGAAATAAATGATGTACTATGTGCTTAGCCGACTTTAAAGGACATCAATTCAATGCTCGATAAGTACTTTACATAATACTGATATGAGGGGTTATGACACTGATATAATTAATTACCGTTCAAACCAGATTAATTAATGATAAGTGTATAGGAAACCAGAAAATGTAGTACTTTCCGTGACGTTGGGTTTTGTATATTCCCCTCCGGTTTGTATTAAACGTGGAACGTGTGGTACTTCTTTAAAAAAATAACCTTAATTGATAAAAAAGATGTGCCAGAAACCATGTTTCAAATAAAGCAATGCATAATTTTGGGCGCGTGTTGGGAATGTCGCTCTATTTCATTCTTTCGCGAACATTATAATTTAGTGTGACGTCATTTGTCTGTATTGATACTCTTCAGTTTCTGCGCATTTACCCTTCTACGGAATTTCAAAAGTTTAAAATTGATTGATATTTATCGTTTTTTTTTTATATTTTTCATAAATTTTGTATATAAGTAAAAAACACAAATGAGGTAAAATACGTAAATGTTTACTAGTTAAATCTCTGTTTGATGACTTACTACTATAACGCGATGTTAGTAAAAAAATTGTTTCAGTTAAAATTAATTATAACGAAGCAAAATGTTTTTTGATCATATGGTTTTATCATGTTGGTATAAAGATGTAGTTTGTACATTAGAGGTTCAGCCAAGCGGTCGACTGTATGAGGATAATATAGTACTCCCGATAGGTTTTGGATGGTAATGAAAAATTATTTTTCCCGTGACAATTAAGGTTAATTTGTTTTATGTCAAGTTGAACAACGAAATCCTATCAGTTATATAAAATTCTTTAAATTATTAATACGGTAAAAATTTTATTTTCCTCGTATTCATTAATTTAAGTTTAAAGTTGATTGTGTTAAATACATAAAAAGATTAGCAGTAAATTCTATTTATAATATTTCTAGATTCAAAAGCATCCAATATAAACTTGTTCCTAACTAGTGAAACCGCGTTATAATAAACTTGTTCTTAATTTATATAATATGCAAAAATTCGTATTTTTTCCAAAAAGAATAACCAACTTCCACTACCATTTCATGCTGTAAGCACTAAAGTCGAAATAAGCCAAATGGTTCTTATATTAGGGTTTACATTGCGTAAGACAATGTTATACGACGAATATTTATTTCCCTTCCCCCATATTTAATTGCTTCAGCGATTTGGTGTTGGTCGAAACATGCTTGCAAATATTGATACAAATATTGGTATATCGTAAAACAAAATGGCTCGTTGAAGACCTATCTGTTACGTCTAAACGATTCCTGATGACTTTGATTTTTATGATCATGGTTTGTGTAAAAATGCTTACATTTTTCAAATAATTAAACCATTTTTGCAATTATGAAAACCATGTCGAATGACAGGTAGCCTTGAAAATGGAAAATAGTATAACTATAATACATCACGGTGGACGATTTACACGTAATAAATAACATTATATGAATTTAATTGAAATGGAAGTTGTATTTTCAAAGCAGTGTCCATATAACCTCATTCCTCCCGGATTCCTTTTATGTAGAATCTAATTATCATCAGAAAGATTTGCAGACCGCATTTATGCATATCAGTACCTATATGTTATGTAGGGTTCTCTTTCGGAATATTTCACTTTTGGCCACCATAATTTTATAATAAGCAAATACTATTGACGCAAACACATTTTGTTGGAAAAGTTGCCCTAATGTGAAAGTCGAAAAGTCTAAAATGTGAAAGGGCTGAGTGAAGAGGCAGATTGCCGTCTTGTTATTGCACCGTAGTATCAAAATCGCCTGGGGCACACATTGGTACATAAGGACTGACTATGAATATTAATAACGAGTTGCAAACTTTCCCCTCTTTAAGTGCGAGCATGTGATGTCAACACGTTTTCTGTTTAATAATACAGAAAAACCATTCTAATAAACATGGACGCTAGCAACCGACGATCCGTAATGTACGAAGTCACGCGAACTATAACTGTTAACAATACTTCGGGTTAAATTTTCCACAGATAAAGTGTTTACATCTCGTAGCGCTCTCACGAACACTTATTTTAATAAATTAGTTCTAAGCAAATGGTTATTGTAATGCAGCGATCGAAGGATGTCTTTAAAATTGAATTTTATACAGGATCATTTTAATATCGCTTTACGATTTGAAACCGCATATTTGTCTTCTTGGGAATAATTAGTTATTTAATAAGTTAATAAGTTACTCGAAACGTATATGTAAAATAGTATAAGTTTAGGAAAAAATATATATTTTAATTTAAGTACTTAATGCTACTACTGCTACTCTAAAATAATTCTTAGTAGTCGCGGCGGTAACTTCACACTTTCAGTCAGAAATACATTCATGCACACTACATATCGGCACTAAACTACAAAATTATAAGAAGATTCGAAAAGTAAAACTGTAATTTTTAGTGAAATTACTTATTACTCATAGACTATTTTCGTCACAATGTTCACAGAGGTAAGGTATGATAATGAATAATACTTATGTGGTTTCATTTATTAAAGCAATGTCAAATTTACCCTCTATATAGAAATTTTACGAAAGTGGAATTATTATCTGTCAATTTGAACAAACATTCAGTAATTAGTTGAGATATGAATAGCAAATTATATTATTGAATATGTTGTACAGTAGTAATAAAAAAAATTAAAATCAATGTCGCAGCTCTTAGCTTCAGCTCAGACATAAAGTTCTCGTTACCCGGCCTTTATTTTCTTTCAAGCGTGCCGATATCTCGTCTATGGCGTATATCTGGCGCCTCATACTCGCCACAAGCTTATAATTACTACCAGTTCGCGTGCCCGTCGCGGTTCTTCCCGCTGGCTATCTCGATACGCAATACTGCAATCTCTTGCGCACGTGGTTTATTCTTTAAATTTGTCTAAAAGGATTTTCTGCTCAATATTAACCCGGGTCTGGAAGTGCTCAAAGTAGCGACAGGCCGCCGCCTATGACATGAGATAGATATTTACATGTGGCGAAAAAGATGGTGCACTGGTTGTATCACTAATTTAACCTCTGCCTATTTTTTCGGATATAAAAGGTGTGTGTACATTTATGTTTAGTACTCTTATATGGTTCTGTCTCTTAGTAAGTTCATACCTAAACACATCATTTAGAGAGGGCAATCCATCCGCTTTGTCAACAACCATATTATCGATTGACCTTGTTTTGGCTAGCAAAATCTTAAAATTCATCTCTAATGTTTACACAGTTCGGGATTAACATTTCATAGAACATGTTAATTTACTAATCTATAATTCGTATGCCTTTTGTTAAGGATAATCAAACTGTTAAACAAATTGCATTCTATGACGGTAAATTGTTATTAACAAGGTCACCGCACTTTAAACGTTTTAATATTATTTACGCGAAATCCCTTGAGGAAACCAAGATTAAGTACTTCTAAGGCTTTAGACGTGCCATTAATTCTTTAACGGGTGAATAACCTTCGACGTTCTCGAAGGCATCTCGTCTGGAATAGTAATTATTATTGTTGCTTTGAAAACTTAGCTAGGTTTCACTGTTTTGAGTCAATGACCACGTAAATCACAGTGAATTGAGGAAATTTCCAAAAATTCAAATTAGCCTGTATATTTCCATTACCTGAACAATATACATGTCTAGTTTTTAACATACAAGTCCTAAGATTTTTTAACTAACTTTGAACTTGGCACCAACATTTGTATATGTATATTGTTTTATATTTAAAAACTGTCTGGTTTGTTGAGACATATTTATGTACGGTTTTACGTCTATATAGTGACTTCAATGTCTGTGTCTAGTTGCTCAGTTTATGGGCCGTAAATAAGCACAAGCCATTATCGCTTGGCCAAATGTTTTAGAATATATATAACAGATTTTATATATTACCCATTTGACTAACTCTGTTTCATAGTCTATTATGTAATTTAAAAATACCAAACATTTTATCCTTGACAATTTTTCGCGTCTTTAAATCCTATATAGTAATTTTAATAAGTTTCTCATAGTAATTCCTTTTAAATTCGCACGTTATACCAATTGTTTAAACTAAAATAAATAAAAATTCAATTACGCAAACTAAATGGGTCTTAATAAGGCAATATTGTAACTATTTTCAGGGAAATTACTTCTACGTATAACAGACTTAAGACTAGAAGTAATGTTTCATAAGTATCTGTTTTCCTTGAACTCGCTACGGCATATAACATGCTAAATGCGCTACTATAACTCCGTCGCTGAATGTACGCGATAACCAACTGCCGATAAAGAAATTGTGTGAAATCGCTTATTCTCGCCGACCAATTGAGAGAACTAAGCGACCTTAGTATATATATAAATAGAATTACATATACACTCACTTTGTTTATACCATAGGGTAGGCAGGGGGCGAGCCTATCGCCACATCGGGTATAAATTTTAGGCTCTGGGCCGATACTAAGTCGTAAACCCAATATTACTTTGCTAGATTCGGGGATCAAACCTGAGACCTCAGCACTGCAATAGTATTATACAACTACGCAACCAGGGTAGTCATAAATAATAGTGTATAAAATCTTAATAAAGTAATTTTCCCATATTCCAATGGTTATTCGCACGTATTCTAAACCAAAACAGAGGTACTTTTTTCTTTGTTTGGTAAGCTATATCTTCGAAACCGTATAACCGATCTTGTCAAAAATTCCATTATGCAGAAAATTTTAAAGCCAGTTATTTTCAAAAATATTCTAGGCTATATCTATCCTGGAAAGTAATAACCAGATTAAATGTTAGTTTATAATATAAAAGGGGTCATTTTACGTCGTGGTTGAGGAGTAAATCATAATTACATGATTGTAACGTTAGTTTGTTTGGTTGTTTGACCTCGTGTTATCGTGGCAAGCCTCCATTGTGTAGTGTATCAAACGCCACTCAAGTTATCTCTTATCATTGTTTATTCGATGACGTTTTACACTAGCAGTTTTTTCATATATGTATATGCTGTTAGGTAAAAACTTATTGGACTCGTTTATTCATATTTCTTTTGCTTGGCATATTTATAACGATATATTAGTGTCATTGTTTTTCTTTAATTAATCAATTAATTAAAATTGCATAAAATTAGCGTAATTAATCATAGAATAATTGGCAATATATTTAATTTGAATGCGAAGTTGAATAAAATAATTCTGTTACACTATCATTTCTCTTATATAAAGTTTGTTGGTGCCTAATTGTAGTGCACTAAAGATTAAAACTGAAAATTAACTAAGTTGACTGTATAATATTTGTATCCATTTTACTTCAGCTATTTCTTCATAAGAATATGAAACATATTTAACAATATGGTATGTAGTCCAAGTTTCTAATTGTGTTAGCAAATGTCGTTAAACTAGTACCACGGACAAAGTAACAATACAATAATAACTTCTGGGTGGTCCGAATGGAACAAATTAGTTCATCGCATAGCCTTTTTGGAGGGCAATAAACTTTTAATGTTGATATTTAGTATAGAATTACAAATGGGTATAGCGATAACTATAGTTTTGACTAAAGTACTGAAACATTACTGAATTTACCTTCTCAAACATTTACTTTGAATGACATTTTGCTTGTGTCAATAATGCTGACTGATATCCTTTTAAAACGGGGATAAGTTTTCGACGGGAAAAACTGTGTTCGGAATATAAATTTCTCTCTTTTACGCGGAACGGATTTGTTTCCCCGACACCGCGACGGCGCGGCGCTATTTACCTGAGGCATTCAGTCTCTAGGGGATCAGGGCGGACAACGGTTCCATCAGCACTCCGTCAGGGTAAATCCAACACCCGCCCGCTCCCTAATAGGCACACAATTTATACAGACTACCAATTTATGGGGCGCGTGAAAAAATTTGGCAGACAAAAACTGCGCATTAGTTTAAAGCTATCGAATAACGTGGTCATAAAACGTTTCAAAAGATCAACCAACTATTGTTCCTAAATCATAAAGGAGCCATAAAACGTCCTTAAAACGATAAGCCGGCCCGTTTGGTATCGTATATACTATTCCACACACGGACCACACGTGCGCCCACATCTCATTAATGCAATCGATACGCCCTCACTAAAACATTATGTAGCTAACACTATACTACTTTATTGCTGTGGAAACCGGTTAAGTTCAGATGCTATATCTCCAAGTGAGCGCGTATGGCGAAAACCAGCTCCTTAAATGGACGGGTTACCTTTGTGATTATCAACTTACAATGATGCATTTGATGTGTTCCGAATGTATTGTTCGCTCTTTATACTTTAAAGGCAAATTATACTCGTGTTTTGTACTCTTAGATTAGCAATTATGAGAACACTTGTAGTACACACATCGGTGTCGCCATCTGCACTTACTTGAGGGAAACCTCTTTTTTTTTTTTTTTGACATCTCCAACCGTCAGCTATCATTCACATTTCAGTGCTCCGCCAATTCGCACGTGTTTTTGTTCGTTTCTTGGCACGCAATAAACGTCCCCAAGTTAAGTGTACTTAAATTTAAAAATGGGGAAACGCAACCATCCGAGTAGTAATAATATGGATGATTATTATGAGTGTATAGAAAAGAAAGTTAAGAAATTAAATGATATGCTTATGCGCGCTCGATATAAACGAACATTATCATTATCGTCGGATTCGTCATCATCGGACTCGGAGAGCGCCGGATCGTCGTCTCAACTGCGTTCACGCGCACACGAACTCTCATCGCCTGCGCCGTTATGTATTCAAGGTTAGAAAATTCTACCCACAAGTTTGTTTAAAATAATACTGCGGATATCCAACAAAGGGCTATCACTTTATTATTATACAAACAAATAACTATCGTATTTGTGTTGCGGGCAATTACTAGGATTGTCACTTCACACAATAAACTTTGCTATGAATTCATAGCAGTTTACGCACATAGTTTGGTGTTACGGGCAATCACTGGGATTGTCATTTCACACATTGCAATTTATCAAATTGTTTTGCAATGCGGATATCTTCAGGGGATATCACTTTGCATTACTATGATAATTAATGTTGGTTAGCATAACCAAACAACTATTAACTGCGTGACCGTACAAAGTTGCGTAGGTAAACGATGGAATTATACTATTCCAGACGTGCCAATTCAAGCAAGTGAGTCCGCTGTGCCCTACGCGGTCACCGAGCCCTTGCCGTCGACCAGTGCTACAGTTGAGCCCCACCCCTCCACGAGCTGCGTCGAAGACCCACAGCCGTCTACCAGTGCCACCGTCACATCGCCATTACATCACGCTTCAGCTGAATTGAGTGACGAACTCCTAAAGATTCTAGGAGATGATCCGTCCGAAATAAAGCCTACGGCAAAGAAATTCAAGCAGACCTTGCCATTCGCATTCAACATTTGGCTACCTCCCGGATTGACAAAGGAAATCCGTAAGGAGTTAATGGAAAAATACCTACCTCCATCTAATTGTCATCTAATTGATGCACCCACGCTTAACCCTGAGGTGAAAGCTGCTATTTCTGAGGGTACTTTTAAACGAGATAAGGCAATAGAACAAAAGCAAAAGCAGTTGTCTTCTGCTACATCGTGTATTGCGCAGGCCTTGACCTCCTTAATGACAGAAACAACTAAAAATACAACACTTATACAGTCGCTGATGGATGCCAGTAAAATACTCTGTGATATTCAATATGTAGACTCTGTAACACGTAGAAATTTTGTTCTATCGAATTTGAAGAAGGAATTAAAAGAGCAGCTTCAGGCTACAAAAATTGATAAAATGCTCTTTAGTGAAGGATTGCCTGACGCTCTAAAAGCTGCAAAAGCAATATCTAAAACTGGAGCTGATTTGAAGGTAACACCTGCTAAAAAACCTTTAAGAAAATTTCCAAAGAATACACAAAATAATTTAAACTGGCGAGCTCCTCCCCCAAATTCATCCAGGCACAAGGGGAATCAGAGGACCAAGGAGCCTGCGCATCGGACTCGTCGCGAGACCTCCTCGAAACAATCATCGCGTCCAGTACAGTCGACGCGCAGCCGTCACTAGATACGGTAAAGTACGCCGGCAGGCTATTTTACTTTACTAAACAATGGGCTCTCATAACCCATGATAAAAATATATTATCTTGGATCGAAGGTTACAAAATTCCGTTTTCACGGCATGTTATACAATCAAGTACCCCAAAGGAGAAAATCTATTCCCCCCTTCCGAAAGGGTCCAGATCGAAACATCTATTCTGGAGCTTTTAACGATAGGGGCCATAACAGAATGTTTGCCTTGTGATGAACAATTTCTCTCCCCATCTTCTTGGTACCTAAACCGAATGGTAAATCAAGACTCATATTAAACTTAAAAACATTGAATAAATTTATAGACACAAATCATTTTAAACTCGAAGATTTTCGTACAGCTTTAAAACTTATTTCAAAGGAGTGCTTTATGAGTACAATTGATTTAAAGGATGCGTATTTTTAATACGTGTACATGATGAATCAAAAAGTTTCTTCGCTTTCAATTTGCAAATAAATTATATGAATTTAACGTTTTACCATTCGGGTTAAATACGGCTCCTTATGTTTTACAAAGATTATGAAGCCAGTCTTCAGTCTGTTAAGATCTTGTGGATATCTTTCAACTGTGTACCTTGATGATGCTTTATTGGTTTCCAATTCATATAAATCATGTTTGGAAAACATATTTGATACCACTCGTCTATTAACGGCTTTAGGCTTTATTATAAACACCCAAAAAAGTAATTTGTCTCCAAATACATCTTGTAAATTTTAGGTTTTATTATCAATTCAAAAAGTTTTCACATTACTTTGCCTAAAGAAAAGATTGTCAAAATTCGAACTGAAGTCAATAAATTCCGCAATTTAAATCGTTGCAAAGTTAGAGAATTCGCTCGCTTAGCAGGTTTACTTACCTCGGTTTGCCCAGCCGTAGAATATGGGTGGCTTTACACAAAAGAGCTAGAAAGATCAAAATATTTGAATTTATTAAATGATGATAATTATGACAAGTATATGACCATACCACCATCGCTTACTCCCGATCTCGAATGGTGGACCCACGCAATGCGTAACCCAACTAGTACAATTAAACTTAACAAGTTTGAATTAGAAATATACAGTGATGCCTCAACTACGGGATGGGGTGCTGCATGTGGTGAGGAACGGGCTAGCGGCATGTGGACGCATATTGAACGGTCGTGTCACATAAATTATTTAGAAATTCTTGCTGCCTTTTTTGCACTTAAGACGTTTGCTAAAGCTTATCATAACTGCCAAATCCTTTTGCGGATAGATAACACCACTGCTATTTCGTATATAAACCGCATGGGAGGTGTCCAATTTCCACATCTCACTAATGTCACGCGAAAATTATGGCAGTGGTGTGAAAAACAAAACATAATTGTTTTGCTTCATATATAAGATCTTTTGATAATAATATCGCTGATGCGGAATCAAGACGAGTCCACCCAGACATTGAGTGGGAACTGTCAGATTATGCTTTTCAAAAGATAATAAAAAAATTCGGGATTCCTGATATAGACATATTTGCTAGTAGAATTAACAAGAAATGTAGCAAGTACATTTCATGGCACAGGGATCCAGATGCATACGTCATTGATGCCTTCACTATTTCGTGGTCTGCCTTCTACTTTTATAGTTTTCCACCCATAGCTGTCATTTTAAAAGCTTTAAGAAAGATTATTAACGACAACGCTAAGGGCATTATGGTGGTACCATTATGGCCCACACAACCATGGTATCCGTTATTCACAAGCCTTTTAATATCTGATCCTATTATCTTTCAACCTTGTAAGAATCTGATTATTTCTCATTCCAGCAATCGAGACATACATCAGAAAATTACCCTGGTTGCCGGGATATTATCAGGTCATCGTTCCTAAGAAGAAAAATTCCTTCAGCCTCAATAGCGATCATATTAGCTTCACTTTCCGACAGCTCACTCAAGCAATACGATACTTGCCTTAAAAAATGGTTTTCATTCTGCAAGAGCAATAATTTAAATTTATATAAAACATCTGTCCCGGCAGTTATAGCTTTCTTAACTCAACTGTATGAGTCTGGCGCTCAATATGGTACTCTAAATAGCTGTAGATCGGCATTATCATTAATTCTAGACGAAAGCATATGTAATGACGATAGTGTTAAACGCTTTTTTAAGGGCATCTACAAACTTCGCCCTCCATTACCTAAGTATAGTTCAACTTGGGATACATCTAAAGTGTTGAACTGCCTGTCTTCTTGGTATCCTAATGAATCCCTAAATTTAGAAAAAAATTGCAAAAAAATTGGTTACCTTGCTTGCCTTATCAACAGCTCATAGGGTTCAAACCCTTTCGAAAATAAACATTAATAACATAGTGATTATGTCTAACGAAATTCGCATCAAAATCCCAGACCTTATAAAAACGTCTCGTCTAGGAGCAACACAACCTGAGTTGCTTTTACCTTTTTTTCACGAGAGACCTGAAGTATGCCCTGCTAGAGTTCTAAATTGCTATCTAGAATTAACTAAGATATTACGTAGTAATGATTATCTTTTTATAAGCTTTAGAAAACCTTACAAATCAGTTACTTCGCAAACTTTGAGCCGCTGGATAAAATCTACTTTATGTGATTGTGGTATCGATGTGTCTACGTTCACTGCCCATAGTACTAGACACGCATCTACCTCTAAAGCATATAAACTCGGAGTTAATTTGGACCTAATAAGAAAAACAGCTGGTTGGTCCAACTTTCAAACGTTTGCTAAATTCTATAATAGACCTATACATATTCCTGATAATGAGGAAGATTCTTTTGCTAGACACATTTTGCAAAATGATTAATAAATGATTATTACCTAAATGAATAGTGAATAATTGTTTTAATTCATAATCAATTTTGAGAGTTGATATTTTTCTATATGACTCTCAACATCTACAAGTGTTCTCATAATTGCTAATCTAAGAGTACAAAACACGAGTATAATTAATGATCCCTATGTCCCTTACACCCTTAAAAAATATCAACATGTCAGTACTTGCTCTAAACTAAATGATAGCTGACGGTTGGAGATGTCAAAAGAAAAAAAAAAAAAAAAAGAGGTTTCCCTCAAGTAAGTGCAGATGGCGACACCGATGTGTGTACTACAAGTGTTCTCATAATTGCTAATCTAATTCGTACAAAACCCTCGTATAATTATGATAGAACTTCACTTAGGTAAGTTCGTTTAATCATTAAATATGTATGAGATTGAAAATATACAACGGATAATAAAGAAAAATGGCACATCTGCATTTCAGCCTTGTCCACATACGATTTCATTTAAAGAACATTATAAATGCATTAGCGGGATAAAGTAACCTCTAGCATGTTTTACGTCACGTCCGCGAAGTACATTTGCGAACAATTTAAAATTCTTAATTCATATTTTACTAGATTTAGATGTTGGATGGAATATGGTAATAAGTACAGAATACAGATTAGTATAGATACTTCTTTTTTCAAACCTGTTTTATAACAATTCATATTCACTATTATGCTTTTATGCTAATATTTTAAATGTATTTTATATTCGATCTTGTGTGTGACCTCTTATCAAAGCTTTATATCCAGTTAGGTAAAACTTACGATCAATATGATTTATTGCACTGCAAGATCGGCCTTCCACTCATGTTATTGAACTTGTAAAGGTCGCCTTAGCTCTGTAAGTAATTACGAGTATTTTATAAAGCATTTTATTCGTTGCGTTGTTTTTAACACAACTAAAGGTATTCACAATTACTGAATAACAAGTTTCTTGCCATTTTGCGTGCCGAATACGTAGGGTAGGCGCAACAAGTTATTGTAGGTGTTTAAGTAAAAATATGTTTAATATCAGCAAGTATTCCGTGTGATGATTAAATAACGTTTTAACAGAAGTTTTGCAGTAGACCTACTTGGGATTTTTTAAGGGCACGTAAAGTTACCCTACGGTACTCTGGTAACCGCAGTAAAGTCCAGATAGAATGTCAAATGATGAAAGATCATTCCCCTTTGTCAGTCGACACAATTATGTCGGCCTATATGAACCGGATATACATAGGCTGATTCTAATTAAAGCTGAAATTGCAAAAGTTTGCAATTGTCGCGAAATAAAAAATAAACATCGAAGATGTTTGTTGCGCTCGTATACATAAGCTAAGTAACCTTATAAATTACAGTTATGGCCTCAATCGGAACGGCACCGCATTGTCAACTCCACTTACCTGAAAGGTCATGTTGATATTCAGTTAGTTTTTGTCGTTTTGTGCTCCCGAGGGCACAACCTCGCGCGTGACGTCATGCTCCAGATGAATGAACATCCCCCTAGACGCCCGCCCCCTACCCGACGGTCAGTTTTACACAAGCGATGAGCTTCAATATCGCCACCGAAACATCTGTCGTTCAGTGTCGAATTCACTTTTCCCCTCGGACAATGTTTTCACAGAATTCGAAAGTTCTGGAATAATGAGAAAATTCTTTTCGCACAAACGAATTTAACGAACGCTGCGCTGTTTAAACATTTTTATTAAGATTTTTGAGGGTAGAAATACACGTGACAGAATTTAGATTGGAAAATGTATGTTGCGACTCTGAGTAGTTATTAAAGTTTCATAATTCGCTTGTTTGTGAAACAGAAATGAAATACATATTTTTAGTTCTTTAATTTTCGTATACCTATAATTATTGTTTTTTCTCTATACCCTATAGTATAAATGTGTCTGTATAGATGTGTGCGTTTTAAGTTAAAGCAGAATGTCTATCGACTGCAATATTGCAGCGGTTGCCAATCCACGCCGTATACGCTAAGGGTCTCGGTCAGTCGCCATTCCATATTTGGCCTCCGGTGAGTCATCGTGGCCTGGCTCACAAGAACTGAACTCGATTTAAGAGCCTTAGCAGACCGGTCGTCAGATGAACGACAGTTAAAAACGAACATTTTTCATCATACGGTGATGTTATTTATGTTTCATATAATCTATACTCATATTTAGCTGAGAAGTTTGTTTGTTTTAACGCGGTAATCACAGAAACAACATACATTTTGAAATATTTCCACTCATAGCAACCTACATTACTCCTAAATGCTATAGGCTAATTTTATCCCGGAAAAAAATATAGCGGGAACATTATTTCGATAAATCTTTATACGTAGGCAGTATATATTATGTAAAAATGTATCTTATCGTATTGGAGTTATCGTAACAACTAATTGACGTTTTTATCTCACTTAATTACGTTTCGCTTACGTTTCATCATACTTTTGGTGTATTTATTCAAAGAATATTCGTTATCCACGTAGTTATAAAAATGAGTGAAACTAGACTATTTTCTATAATAATTTACTTAACAATTTACTATCATTTAATGTTATAGTCATATAGTTTTAAAGTATGGAATGTATATCTATACGCTCCCATAGCGCTAAATGTAACAAAATCGATTTGAGCAAGGCAACATTGATAGATGAACACAGGGCAACCTCACAGACATCCCCATCTGTCATGTGGGCAGACGTTTGCAAGGCGAACTTTTCCTTTGTTGCATACATGTTTTCTTTATTGATTCTCAACTTATAGCTTTGTGAGCAATGTTCTGAGTTCTTCGAACGCTGGACAAAGAATTTAATATCAATTGGACGGTAAAGTGTTGGTCCGCGCGACGTAACTTCTAATATTTAACGTCGTCTTACGCGGACAGTGTGGGTCACAAATTCCATTTATAAGAAAAAAAATACCGAGATACTATTTGCACTTTCTTTTTGTAGGTAATACGTTGTGAACTCGTATACAAAGGGTTTTACTGTGGTTGTAACTAGTAAATTGCGTTTTATTAAAATTATATTTAGGGCTGAGTTTCAATAAGGTCGCCCTTTTGAGGCTGGCTGTTGTAGTTATCGATGTTTAGAAAGGTTGCAGTGACGTGGTGCGTCTCCCTAAACGCGAACAGTTTCTTGGAAGCCATACCACATCGGTTCCTTGCACGAGCACATGACACCGCTTCTATGAAGTGAGCGGACGTAACTGTCCAGTTGATAGCTTCGCTGTAAAGGCTACACACACGTACACATAGCTTTATCTCACCTATTAGTAGTTTGGAATAAATTATGAGTGCACGTCCTTTATCTGTCTCGAACTTGAACAGCGGCTTTTAAAGATTATAATAGTGATTCTGAATGTAAATTTTAGTAATTGGTAGTGAGATTTTTTATATGAAAATATGTTGTCCTTATATTTACGCGAATGTTAGACATCGAGATAAAATTATTTTTCAAATTTTATCGCAATAATTTTATTATTAGAACTTTGCAGCCTTCTTGGCCTTCATTGAGGTGGTCGTCCGTTAATTCGGTTAGAATCTACCTACATTTTACAATTATACATTCTGTATGTAATGGCGTGATGTTGTTTGATTATAATATAATCTGCCTGTGTTTAAATTACAAATAATAATAACAATATGAGAGTTATGTGGTTTTCGGAATAATATATAATTTGCGACGTTAAGTAGGTAAGTATACATTGGACATCGAATACAGGTGGTGCTCAATGTCATACAAGGAAATAATTATTTTACATAAAATGTTAAACCGACATAAATGTGCATAAATCATTTTCAAGTTTGCAATATAATCGAAACAATTGTTGAGGTATGATTATTGATAATCTATAATAATTTCAAAATAAGCTTAATCGACCGCACCTCTTGTGTGTGTATAATGAAATTGCGGTAATAATATACGTTGTTTTATTGTTTTCTTGGCGAGCAGGAAAACAGCGTGAGGAAATCGACATTGGAATATAATTTTAAATGCCCATACTATGCGCATAGTCCTTTTTATTAGTAATTTACACAGCGTACAACGTGCTAATCATGTAAATGGTATTTGTACCTTCAATACCTTCAAACGTGTTGTTTGAGGCTAGACCATATGTAATGGACACTCAGCAAAATCGTATTCTTTGTTTAGTGCGCGGTCACAGACCGGCTGTGGAAGGTCAAGGCATTTCCATACATACATATACATATATTAATCCGTACGAGCGCGGGAATGTTTCTTTAAACAAGGACAGAGTTATCGCTCTTCCGTTTACTTTATGAAAGCAAAACGTTTCAAGATAATGTTTTATAACATACTGTAGGCATATAATTTTGTTCTACGTACTTACCGTATAAAATAAGTCCCATAAGGAAGGAATGATAAATAATGCTATAATACAAGAACGTTATTCAATATTCTGTACTCGATTACGTCGAAGTCACTGAACTGTTTTTCTATGAATTTGAAATAACCATTAAGTTGTTATCGAAGTAATAGTGAATTGTTAAGGTAAATAACCGTATTAGAAGTGAATTTAACATTAATACAATAATGTTTGTATTTAATATGTGTGAAATTGGTTTCTTTTATAAAAACATTAGAATCGTTTCGAAGTAAGATATCCCATTGCCCAAGGCTAGCAATGGGACAGTATTTATGAATGAATTAATGAAGAATTGTATGAACAATAACCAGGTACTTACAAAATAAAAGAATTCCACGCTCTGTGATAATTAACGTAGTAATATTACAAAAAAAAAATACGTACAATCGTCAACTTTAAAAACCGTTTCAAAATGAGAAATTTTAAAGAATTATACTTCACTTAAAGCATCCATAAGTATATAGTTTTTATTAACTGTTTCCTCAATGTTATATAACTACACGATATTATTATGGCTGAAATATATTTAATAACCACCTATATTTCTTTCATGTAAATTTTATTTTATTAAATGTAATATATTTAGCGTCTTTTCACTAAATATTAAACATTTGTAATTGTAATATGTATTATAGATTTGGTATAATAATATATGGAGTTAGTTTACTTAGACAGCCTCGGTGGAGTAAGTAGTTGTATTGCATGCGCGGCACGGCAGCGTTCTGAGGTACTGAGTTTGAATCCTGGGTCGGGCAAAGTGATATTTGGGTTTTTCTCCTTAGTATCAGCCCGAAGTCTTGAATTTGTACCCCCTATGGCGATAGGCTCGCCCCCTATCACATCATGGGACGGAACACACTTGTCTGAAAGTGGATGCCCTGGTTGTGCCTCTGTATACCCCTTTGGCGATAAATGCGTGATTGTGTGTATGTGAGTAAGTTTACATTAACCTACGTGTTTTACGTTAACCGTATTCCGGTAGGTCTTGTTTTAAACACGTGTGACCTCGGTACTCGGTACAATTTGTGTGAAGAATATTGTAACAGGTTTTTTATCAGATGCGTGAAGTCAATATATTGAATGTGATTTTGCAAAAATTCACAAGTGTTGTTACGAACTCGTCTTGCTACTTTTTGGAACGAAATACAAATATTTTATTGTTATATAATATCTTATCTTGCTCTAACTTTAATATATAATATGATACTATAAATGCGAGTTTGTGAAAATGTATGTGTGCGCGCATTAAGTTTAAAAACAGGTGAACTGATTTGTATGAAAATTAGCATACACATAGACTGTGTTCTGGATTTACTTTTTAATCCAGTAACTAACTCCCGTGGAGGATTTTTTTTATTCTTTTTTTTTAAATACATGGCACAGACTCCGTATACTAACTGTATCTAACCTAAACAATGTTGTGTAATTTCCAAACGTACGAATAGTTTTAAAACATAATCGAAATTGTTTGAGTAACTTAAATGATAATATTGTGAATAATGAAAACTATTATTTTCACAATCACCATTTTCTCCGTTATTCTTTAATGGAATGGATATATTTATAAATACTACGACTGTTACTTTTAGTAGATAATTAATATATTATAGTTAATATTAATTTATTAATATCAACAATATATATTAATTATCTCGTAAATCTATATTTTTATAAAATTTTAACCTGTTTTTATACAAGAGTTTCTCGCATGATAGAGGCTATAACAAATAGATATAATAAAATTCGCGATTTCGTTTTATTTTATATCACAAAAGTGTATTCTTCTGTTGTATTGCTCAAATACAAACAAGTAAAATCCTATGATACGACCTCGCAAAAGAGACTATCTTTATATTATACTCTTGTCTGTATTGTACAGAAAGTAAAGCACGTAATTCAGGCTGATATAAATTAGACATAAATATATCAATAAACATCATTATCTTGTTTTATGGCAGCATAACCTATCATTATTAAATTTAAAAGTATCAAATTAAATTAAATTATTGTCATGCTAAACCGGTTCTGGCAGCATGTCCTCGTTTTCCATTTTTGACGTCGTATAGATATTGCTTACAATAACAAAACTAGTCCTGTCAGTGTAATGATCGTACATCTTTGATGACTTTCACTTTCATATTATGACGGCGCAAAAACTTAGTGAATCGTCCCACAAATGGATTTTTTGTTCTGCTCTCGCGTGACGACGGACAACGGAAACAACCGTACATTATGGAGCACTCAGCTTGAACTATACAATATGTCTCCGCCCCACTTTGGTCGACATGGCGTCTAATTTCATGTTGTTATTATTTTTGTTTCGTCTGCCTCGGCCAGGGGTTTAAAACTACAGTTTTGTTTTTTTTTCTTTTCAGTTACTATTGCACGGGGCCTCGCCCATGTAGTGTTTCGCTCGGGCGGTGATGGCTACGGATGACCTTGATTTAGTGTTGTTTTTGTGATCGGTGCTAGTGAGTGGTTGGTGACAGTTCTCTTGTCGGCCATTGCAAGTGTGGTTAGTGTTGCCAGTGGTACTAGTGATGTGACAGTCTATGGAAGCGTCAGGGTGCGCCCGGAATGTTTACGAAGCACGGCAAGACCGCTGAGCGGTGCCATCATCCCCACCCCCATAGGGGTTGTAAGAAGAAGAAGCAAGCCCCGCATACGCCCTGGAAGTACTTGATGAATTGCCCACTCGTTAGAAAATGTTTTGGTACAGTATTCTTTTTTTCATTTTATTTTTATCCGTTGTTTTGTTTTTTTTTTTTGTACATAAACAGATAATATAAACAGATAACAATAAACAGATCTAGGTTGCATTCTCATACTTGAGGCATTTAAAGTAGTCAAATGCATCTTAAAAAATATAGCTAAAAATTAACTAGAACATATTACTGCCTGCGGATGATTTTAAATAATTTAAAAATATATTTTTTACTAACATAATTTTCAATTAGTAATAATTGTAATTGTTAAATGAAACATCTAGTATAATCTTATCTTTGTTAGTTTTATTAAATCACAGACAAAGAGCAAATACTGATAAGATAAAGCGTAGCAGGTTTCTAAGAAAAAATAAATTCTAGATGTAAATAAATATGGTGGAACTTTTAAAAATTAAAATTCCAGATTCAATTCATCTTGTTGATGCATCTTGACGCTGTATCTCTAAAGTTTATGAAGATATTTGAATTTAATATTTTCTTACCACCGCGCACTGTGTGCACGCACCACTGTCTGGTATTGTTCTGAAATTCGGGCATTCGATTACATTATCACGGTAAATAATTAAATTTGCTTAATATTTTACCGAATAGAAAAGCCTGTACGTAGTGGTCGTGCAAAAAATGAACATTCACATCATCTTTCACCATTTTTATTTTGCAACGTTACTGAAAATTTATTATTTTCGTAGTCCTTGGAGGCTGGTTGTGTTATTATTTTAGTGGTCTTAGGGGCCCAAAGTCTTCTCAAAAAGCATCTTGGTTCTCTCATAATAAATCTCTAAACATTCATTTGATTTGATGCAAGTCTTAATACTATACTTTTAATACATTTTTAATTAGAGCTATGGAACGCTTCTTGTTTTTCTAATATTTCTTGATGAAGGTAATAATTATTTTTGGTTAAACCATCAGTAATATCTTTGATGAGCAACTGTTTTTTTGTGATAACAACGCATTCGCCGAAGTTATTGTCTTTACTTTGTTAAATTGGAATTGTATGAGTCTTCATAATTAATGATATTCAATTACTGTAATTGTTAGATCACGTGACGTGTCTAATATCTTGGCTGCGTCTTCTAAGCTCGATGATCTATTAAGTGTGTGCTGTAGAAATCAGTGACGATCCACGGCCGATGAACGTACTCGACCTTGCCGCGGCATTCCGTCCCGTCTCGATTAACTGATGGACTGCTGGCTCAACTGATCGACGCCATTTTAATCTACAACAGTGTATGTTTCGCATTTATCTCGCGGTGTTTCAGTTTGGACATACCACATTCAGAAGCTTCTCCAATTGTTGCCCCTACCATTTCTAGTTTATGTAAGTTAAGGAAAATTCCATAAGTTGGAACTAGTTTTATATTTTATGTTAATGATGTTTTGATTATTCTGACACGAAAATTAAAGTTATATATACTTGTATTATGACACCAGAGGTCGTCACTGTCTGTTTTGTATGATGTCACCGTAAATACATTCCATTTGTCGTAGTGTGTTTAGATGTTACGCAATCGTGTTACACATTGTTTATTATTGTTGATCTTTAAAAGAATAATAATGAATGACAATTGTCTATTGTGAAGTTGTGATGGTGATTTAGTTAGACGTCATTGGTGTCACTAGATCATTGACTTTAAATACACGCTGTTTATGAACTCAATAGCAAATGAAGTTCCAACCCAACCTAACCTAGTTATCAGGTTACAATTCAGAGCACAGTGGTTATTTGGAACAAGTGTTTATTATGAAAACTGAAAAATTAATAATCAAGCTTTATTGTTCATACTAAGATTATTGCAAGAAATTATTCGAATTTTATAATATAAACCAAATCTTAGATAATATTTCAGTATCTTTTTATAAACACTGCGAGTGCGTTCGTGATTAAATCGTTTTATGATGTCTTGTAACTGTTCACTTATTTTTTTAATAATCCCCGCACAATGTTATGTATTCAGATATTTCTAGAACGTTTGCATATAATGCTAGTACGAAATGGTTATGATTGTTCATTGTTACAGCAAATTGCACACAGACAATGACACTATTCAATATAAATTATCTTTAGGAAGTTCACAGTCAGTTGAAAAGATTTAATGCGTTTGAGTTCAGTTTTTTAAGACTCTTCGATGGATATCCCAGTTACCTTAGCGGGGCGGCCGCAAACAAAAAATGAGTTGAAAACTCGATTTGCGGTCGAGCCGTGAGTCATGCTTCGGTTTGCAGTTCCGCGACGGAATGCGAGCCTAACCACTTGCATTTAAATGAGTTTAGTGTAATTATCTCCTAAGTACAGTCAGCCACAAAATTATCTAAAATTCAAAACTTCAAAAGGCGTTTACACATTAACTTTAATCGAAATATTATTTTTTCTTTATCAAAAATTAATTAAACGCTTTGAAACTTATTTTAGTAAAGATAAAACGATTGTTGATTTATACACAAAAGTTTAGAGGCGATGTGAATTTTTGAATTTGTTCAGCTACTCTTGTGACTGACTTTACGTAGTGCTTAAATATTGTAAAATACTTTATTTTAAAATAAAGAAATTGCTTTAACAAAATCGTGTCGACTTCTTAGTTTTCGTTTATAAATCAACAACGTTACGCTGAAAAACAAGACTAAACTTATTTTCTATAAGCGATAAGATTATTGCCAATATTTCTCGCTTATACAATTCCTCTAAATTGTTCTTGTGTTAAGCGATAGGTCGACCGATTTATCGAGTTCACTTGTTGCGCTTTGGCATAGATGCCGTCGCGTCGCGTCGTCTGCGTCCGTCCGAGTTGTCGCTCATTTCTTTACGATACATTAACCACAGCCCTGATGAGTTTTTGCCAGGGTTGTCATCTATATTATCGACCACCTACCATAATATAGACGTAGATAATTTACTGTTTGAATTATCCCATACTTCTTTCATTTTAATTTCAGTCCTTTAAGCAATTAGTGTCGGGTAGCAGTTGTAATTCTCGAGTTAGACTCAAGCGTAGCGACCTTGCAATAACGCAAAGTAATGAAACTGTCCCAGAAAGTCTCATTTGTCTTAGTACCAGCAGTGGATTTAGTCACAGCAACTTCAAGTGTTTAATAAGGTTCACTTTGCAGTGTTATTGCATTAGCATTTTTCTAATATTGGAACCCTTCTCCGATATTTCAAGTGACTTATCTGCAATAACAAGTACAGACACCATTGCCAATGTTGGAAAGGCTTTTAACGAGATTTTAATGTTTTCGCTTGCAAAATTTATTGCCGTTGGCGCCAAGAGTGGTATCTTCAGGGATTTACAACTGTACGTAATTTGCTCGCCTCCTCGGCATTTCTTGGTAGCAAATTGCAGGCGTCGTATATTTTTTTCCTGTATAAAAAAGGAATTAGAGCCTCGTGTTACCTGTACGAAGGATTAGGTTTTGTGTTAGTTGCTCATATATTTAATAGACTATTTATATGTCTCACTTTTAATAAAATAATTTTATTTATTTATTGCACTTAATGTACAAATGTATACAGACTTAATGCTATTAAAGAATCGCAAATAGAAATTAGGTTTTTGACGATTCCAACAAATTAACAATTTTGGAATAGTTGATTATTTTATTAAGAGTGCGATATGTTAGACAATAGACCTGATCATGCAATATTGATAGGAAACAAATTTTAATATTCACATGTAAGTACAATATTCGAAGTATGATTTTCACAATGCTCAAGACAAGGTACGTATTTGATTAGTCTCTACCTTTCCGCATTTCCCTTAGGGGGAAAAACATATATGTTATTTGTCCACAAAATGAGTTTCTGATCTGACCGTTGGTAAGCAAACACGAGCGGAAATTGGTTCTTCGCTGGCTCCCATCAAATTACACGTATTATTGACATAAATATTGAGGATAACAAAATAATATCTTCTGATTATAATATGCATAAAGGTTATAACAATAAGGCGCCGCGTAGACGCTGTCAACTCGTCGCCGCAAAAAGATAAAACTAAGAGTAGCTAAAGCAACTGCCAGTTTTGTATTAGTGTAGAAATTCGCTATAAAAAGCGTTCGCGAGACGCTTAAGCTATGATTGGAGAACTATCCGAAATTTTACTTGAGGGTTCGGTACCCTCACTGATCGCAATACAGTAACACATTTTCTTACAATAGTTTAGTGTTTTCATCGGGACAAGTCGCACTGTTCATGCCGTAGTTTATACATAACGGTATACTTTTTTCAATAATAATAGTTTTAATATTGCACATGAGTTAAAGGAAATTAGTCTTTATATGAACACTTATTAATATAATTATGTATTGTTCCATATTTTAAATTTAAAAAATCGTAATATAATGGTAAAATCTTATGGCTTACATAAATAAATAAAAAAACAAAATTAGATTTATTCACTAGCTAAGTACGAGGACACACTAACTATAAGTACTTTGCGAGTTCCAATTAATGTAACGCAAAGTTTTTTAAAATTTAATAATTTAATTTGTTTTATTCCTATTGAGAAAAAAAAATAAGCATACAATTTTTAAATCACGATTCATTTGAATAAGCTTGTAGGTATAATTCGTCCAATTATTTTGCAGTACAGAAATCGAACGTTTTACCTCCTAAAACCACAAACGTGATTAGTTTAATTACGTTTGCATGGAAAATTTTAACTTTATTTTACCTGCATGAACGCCATCATATATTGTTGTATATGTTTTTATTGCACTGAATAACTAAATAATGAATACATGAAGACGAGCGTGACATTAGCCTGATCATAGATGATATCAACTATAAATACAAACAGTAGGAACACTATCCAAAACTTTAAATTACAAAGTTCGCTTTGGCGATACACTGGGCTCTTCATCTAAAAAAAAAGATGTATAAAAATACATATACGTTATAAGACATGAGATGTTATGCGTCATAATGTCCATAATTAATAAATTATTCAGTTAAGATGTATAACAGCCGCACTCAGTGACGCCAAAGAGTTTTAATGATTAGCCATTTTCTTTTATTCCAGTATTTCGCGAAAAGGTGAATTGAAAATTTCCGAAAACTACCAATACATTACTATTTTCCTGCATTTAGTAAAAATATAGGTATTAATTCGTTCTGAATGCAGTTACCGAATACAAAAACTGTCTCATGATCCAAGTTAAGTGACGTTTCTGCGTGAGGCCGTTAATATTGTATTAAAATGATTGCAATATTGTATAGTCCGTTTTAATTAAACTCGTACAAGTTTACAATACAGCAGGGGCCTTATTCTCTATCCCGCACGTTATTTTACCAGTGCGTAACAAGCACGTAACACAACGCATCATGTTTAGGACTATAGAAATTTGGCTTACAGAATAGCATCCCACACACATTTCTCGAAGATAACATGACACGGCCGCGTTACGCGTTTACACTATCATACAGAATAAAGGCCCAGCTGTCTTTTCAACGTGTGTCAACTCTCTTGCGGATTGAAAGGTACGGTGTACGGAAATTAGTTTTCTCATACTATAATTGAACGTACGGAACGAGTAAAACTGTATTCCCATTTCATGTTTGTAGTTTAGTAAACATTCGCAAAACCAGATAAGAGATGGTTAGATATTAGCAGACTAAGTGCCTGTTCCACGAGTCTCAAGTTTTTGACAGTATTAAACAGCTGTTTAATACTGTCAAAAACTTAAAACTTTTATTAGCTAATACAGATAGTACTTTGTGAATTATCGTTTGCTTTCACGGTGAAGGAAAACATCTTGAGGAAACCTGCATACCTGAGAAGTTCTCTATAGGTATTCAAGGATGTGGGAAGTACACCAGTCCTCACTAGGCCAGCGTGGTGGACGAAGGCCGAATCCCTCTCGGTACTACAAAAGGCCCGTGCCCAACAGTGGGACAGTATATAATACAGGGCTAACATTATCATTATTATTATTATTTTATTACAGATAGTACTTATATTATTACTATTATTGGAGCATAGATTTAAGTGCGTCTTTTTTATTTGATCGTCTTATACATTTACGGCGTGAGTAGCGTTTATACCGAAATTGTGAAAGTTTACGAACATCTTTGGATGATTGGATGTTTATTAAGAGTGAACTAAAGGATTTTATCCTTGGATTTTAGGGCAGTGGGGCTCATAATTCCGATAAGTTTTCTCTCACGCAGACGGCGCTACGAGCAATATCCAGTAATCCAATGTTATTATTTTATCCTGTGTTTATTTAAATGGGAATAAATGTAAATGCTTCAGGTTTTAATGTATTTATAACTTGACTTGGTTATATAACATACTGAACATACTTTAAATTAAAATATTTAAGTCATAACGGGTAATAAACTCAAAAGTTTTAAAAAATATATATGCTAATTAAGTCATTAATTATGAATACTGACGCAAATACACCTTAATACCGATGGCTCAAGGCCTAATAAATTCAATTATTTCAGCAAACTTCTACTTGTGGCGTCATTGGTTAATTTGATTAAACTTTTATTGTTATACTGTATATTAGGTATTGCTCGCTGTTCCGCTTTTGTGAAAGACCTAATAAAAGACCCACTTTTTCCGAGACCTTTCCTGGATAAAGTTAGTCTTTATATTAATCTAAGACATAGTATATCTATCATATATCAAAGCTGTTTAGCGTTAGTTACGTTTACTACCAACAAAACCTAAATATCCAAACCTCCCAGAAACATCACAAAATTTTGCATTTTTATTCTAAATATTATATAGTCTACTAGGCGTGATTCGTGGCTTCGCCCACCTTAAAATCCTTTGCCGCTACAAAAGGCTCTTAATGACTGTACCGATTCATAAGGCTTTTTGTATGACGACAACGTCATCTTTTTTGAAATCTGATTAAAAACTTCAATTAATTTCCACGTGAAGAAGTTACCGGGGTAAAAAATAGCCTTTGTATCAATCCAGTATATGGTCTATGTGTTCCAAAATTCATCCAAATCTGTTCAGCCGCGTCTGAGTTTACTTCTAACATACACCCAATGATTTAAACTTGCGCATTCATAATATTAGTAAGGTAAGATGCGGCAGTGGGACAATACAGACTGTGGAGGAAGATGCGTTAATACAAACCGGTTTGTTGTTTAGTGATAAAATGCAAGCCGCGTATGGCCGAAGCGTGCAGGCCACGATTTTTCCCGGATGAATACATTACGCCGCCTTAGTATTCCATCGTAGACTGCAAGATTGCGTTACCTTGTCACTTAATCCCGCAATGCATATTACAACGCCTGAGGGTGCATTACTACAGAGTATAAGTTCGCTGTCAGCTGCTTTGTTGGAAAAATGAATAGAAGCCGTTTGCAAATGTGGCTTTTCATTTCTGTCATGACTATATTTGAATTAATTACTATTTCTCAGTTAGTAATTGTATGATTTATGTTTGTTTCTTTTCAAAAGCGATTTAGCCCATTTATCGATTAATTCGACTGTACGCGGAGTAAGTTCAACACTCATTTTATCTATATTTCACAAAGAGTATGTGATATAGATAATCGTTTTAATTTGATTCTGCAATAGGCTGTCCAACTGTCTTCAACCTGCAGTTATAATTGATTATATCTTACTAATATTATAAATGCGCAAATTTGTGTTTGAATGTTTGTCAGAAATAAACAGAGAGATAGACGAACGGATTTAGATGATGTATGAAACACGAATAGAACATGTCCTGCATTAACACATGGGCTACTTTTATATAGTTTTTTAAATAAATGGCGCTTAGGTCCTACAGTTAGTGCTAGAATCACAACAGTGTTTGAGGAACTTTTATAAGATAAAAGGCTTTGCTCGTTTGTGAAGCCACAAGAACATCTAGTTATTCATAATAAATAATGTACGATTAATACCAGTTTTTTTAAAACGCAATTAAGATCTGCACTTGCCTTGTGTTTTTTGTATTCGACATGTTTTAGTTCCGAAAACATAATTGGAAACCAGGTAAAATACAGCTTACAATATGGATGTGTTAAAACAATTGTTTTTTTAACAGAGCATAAAATATACGTACGCAATATTGGCACAGTTGTTCGGATATTTTTTCAATGTATTAAACGACGAAGTAATAATTCATAATAAAAATTCATAAAAACCATACGTACAGCAGTTTTTTTATTTTGGATTGAGTAATTAATAATGATCGAAATCATTACTTTTGGCGGATCACGATTATAATATATATTTTTCTAGGCTTATTTTAAATTGTCAGGTGTTTATCCATCAATTAAATTCCAAGCTGGCTGAATATAAAATAGCCATATTTATACAAACAACTGTAATTTTAATTAATTTGTTTTGTGGTTTGTACTATGAATAAATTTTACCTCATGGCTAAAAAATCAGCCCTCTGTTAATTTGACTGATTAATAAATTTAATAAGGTGCTCTCCGGCGATTTGAAATTCGAAAAACATAAAATGAAGCTAAATTATTCGTAGCAGTTCATGTAAAAAACTTCGTTCGCACGTGTAAATTAAATATGTTGTTGTAAAATAAATAAAAAGTACTTAATATTTTAGCAAGGTGAGTGTATATAAGCTAAAACATAAATTCGATATTTCCGTTTAAAGACAGTTTGTCTGAAGGTCTCGATATGTTCTTTTTAAATTGATATTATTACAACTAGTCTAAGTAGCATAAATAGGCGTAGGGGTGTATTTCCACCAGAGATATGCGATGTGGGTAAAGAATGTGGGAATTCGATGCAATGCTGTTAGACTATGTGACGTAATTTGTTAGTTCGTTTCTCTTAGGGATGCGCTAAGTTGGGAAAATAAAATATTTTACTGTTGGTGGATTATAATAGCGCACCGTTCCCTGGGACATCTCTGATGAATACGCACCCTAATGTAAACAATTTGAACTATGTCATGTCTCAAAGGGATGTGCGTGTGTAAATAACATTTCGCTTTTAATTAAATTCTTGTCTGTGGCCTACATATTGATGTAAGAATTGAACACATATTTCGTAACGTGGCTTGATATTCCATTGGTCTGAACTCCCTCTCCCTTTAATAAGAAATAAAATTGATTTTATAATGTCCAATCAGTTTCAGAATGAAATAATCGTGTATCTATTACAGGTAGTAGTTGTGTAATTTTTTGGGCAGATTATTTTGTTATTGTTGTATTTTACATATTAATTTATTTATTCGCTAAAAATACGAATCATCGTACGTAAAGGACTTGACAGGATAGCTAGTTTTTTTCTGTTTGGTTTTTCAGAGATTTATAAGTGGGAAACAAGTTTCCTCTTTAAAATCATATAAATTGTTGCCTACATTATGTACCTATAATTATCTGTAATTGTGTATATAACAAAGTATCACGTACATCACACCTTACGCAATACCGTTTCGCGAGTAACAACAGATAAATTAATTTATCCGCGCCTTACCAGCCCATGCACGTGCACGTCAAATTCAATTGAATACGCACATTGTCGACTTTCAATGCGTTATCGATGTGCTCTAATTAAGTGTTATCGATAAGTATTCGTATTTTCCGTCAATAAATGTGAATTTCCCTAATTAACATTCACTGCGAGATACTTTGGTACGTTCGGAAATCGGATCGCTAATTCTAGAATAGGTCAAATAGATTCCTTTGTAGGTTTATCGTTCGTATTTCGAACAACTTTATTTATTCTCGTGTGAGTTCTTGAACGGTTTCTGTTCTATCAAAGGGCTTTCTTTAATATTAATACTTCGAGTATGTGTTGATAAAAAAAAATCAATCGTTCAATGTGTCTCCGTTTCTAAGACATGTTCTCTGGTTATTGAAATTTTTTCGTGTTTCACGTCGATCATGTTTAAAACTTGATGTATACGCCATTTTTCATTTCACGTTGGCCATGTTTAATACATTGATGTCTATGCCATTTTTCATATATTAAATGTATCGGTCTAAGAAAAATCGACATCTTATTTTAATATAGTTCAAGCTGCGTGAAAAAAGTTTAAATTATAGTTGTGGGTTTTAAAACAAAGTAATAATGACATATTGTATTCGGGACTCATTAATGATTGATGCAAATTTCAATAAATTTATGCAACGTTATTATCGTATTATACAATTTAATACTCTTTTTAAACCAAAGTGCACCAGAACTTGTAAACCTATTAAAGTAATTGGTAGTTGATAACATATTTTACAAACCTTTTAGATATAAAAGATGATATCATGAAAATAACGAGCGGTAGATAGCATTCCATGACCGCGCATGCGTACAGTGCATCATTAAGGGGAATTGGGATAGTGCCGTGTGCTTAAATTTTCATTCTAGCAAAGATATTTTAGTTACTATGTCGTTTTGACATAAACAAGTCTGTTTGTCATGGGTTGGTAGAAGATGGGTTTCTTTTGTTAAGAACATAATTAGAGGTCAATATATCCCGCCCCAACCTGCATTTTCCTTAAATATTCAACGTATCGTCGCTTCCTCTCGTGTTGTATTTCACGGGTGTTGATAATTTACTACCTTAATAATAATAAATAATGAAGACTTAAATATTAAAATGATTATTGTTAATTTAATAAATTTGTAAAATTGCATAATTATACGTTTATAAAAACTACGTCATTTTTCCTTTATAGTATACTTTAACTCGGAACTGGTTTGGTTGAGACTTCAAGGTTGTATAAAATGATTTCTTCGAACAATGTCACTCGATCAGGCAATTTCCCGAGTTCTTAGAGCCATTGAGAATACAGCACGCTGCCTCATTAACCAATCTGGGTATGAAACGAAACATTAAAGAATTTTAAACACAAAAGAAGTTCAGAATTCGCTCTCGAATGAGATTTTACCGTGAAATAATTTCAGATATTTAGACGCTCAACAGACAATTCAATATAAATGGGGCTATATAGTGTGTGGGTCTTAATAAACACAACCGACGTAACCTCTAAAGGAGTCATTAATTACAATTGCAGTGTAGTCGCGCAGGCAGACTCAGAGACAATTTAGACGGGCCCACGCATCGCCCTACATGTACCAAGCCCTATACATTTTGAAACTATTAATGTGCTTGTGCGAATTTTTGTATGTATACGAGAACACGATATCTCGGAAGGTAAACAAAACTCGCATTCTGTTTGCTGATGAAATCGTCTGTTCAGTTTGGTATGGATATTTACTGTTATAGAATAGGATGTTTGTTTTGTGCTCTTTTTATATCAATATATACTATTAGCTTTTGCTCGTGGCTTTGCCTGCGTGAAGAAGTTTTCCGGGATATTTTTTTTTCCGACTTACTTGATATATATATATATTATGACCAAATTACACAAACTCATTATAAATTGTAGCCTTTGTATTATTCTGATGTATAAACGATATTACTGTAAAGTGTCATCCAAATCCGTTAAGTAGTTTTTTCGTGAAAGAGGAACAAAAATAAATACACCCATCCTCACCAACTTTCGCATTTATATTAGTAGGATTGAATTACTTTCAATTAAGTAGGTTTGGCTTAGATTAGGTTCATACTGTTGTCATTTACGAACAGAGTGTGGAAATTACAATAAAACTTTTTTATCGAAATTAGTACACTTCATTTTTTACCGAATAGAAGCTGACACACCTAGATCGAGAATTATTTCAATATTTTATTTCGTACTTTTCTTTTTTTATATTTATAAGGTGTTATATTGAAATTGATAAAATCATTGGTAAAATTGCTTGTAGACCATTTATTAGAGCTCGGCTGACAACCAAATAAATCAAAACAGAACAATTCGCGTCAAATGAGGCAATAAAACGTGCGGTATAAATAATTTTTAATAACCGACGATGTATAACGACATACTCAGAAGGGATCTCTTTACACTTTCGGGACCTTGATAACTAACATCTAAAAGTAAAATTATTAAATTCTCAAGGGATCTGTTCTTAAATTTTGCGAAGCAAGAAAACATAGTTATACTTAATTGACTATTCACTAAAACACCAACCTAAAGTAAAACTTAAACGTGACTAAGATAATATTTACATATTATTAATTAACTAAGTCTAATTATGTTAGTTCTAAGTATGTAGCTACGTTTAATTAGTTTCTATTGCTTAATTTAAACTATCAAAACGTTTACGTATGCTATCACAGTAACTACAATAACTTTTAACGTAATAATTCCAACAATAAAGCCATTCTGTAAATTTTCAAATTGTTGTAAATGTGTTCAAATGAAGCAAGTGGTGCTTTAATGGACGCTTAGCTCGCAGTAACATTAAGTAAAAGACCATACGTTATTTCGCACACTGTATCTCGCTCCCGCTTTTAAGAAGATTAAAATCTGCATAACTGATGCCGCTCATATCAGTGTGTATAGAACTTTTTGCCGGAGTCTTGATGAGAATCTTGTACAACGCCTTTTGTTATATCCAAGAGTACGTACATTATTGAGATTACGACGGCTGTTTCGGTGCGCGGTGATTTAATCAACCTCATACTTATACGATTTATTTTGAATAGAAATTAGTTAGTAACCTGAGGGCAAGGAATAAGAATACTACCGTCCATAGCTACTTCCGTCGTCAATTGTGGGTGTGTTGCTAACCTTTTAGTAAGAATAATCCATTCTTACTAAAAGGTTAGCCACACCATAATTGACATGATATGATTGGGTAGTTATGGTTTCACCTCTAACTTATGAACGCAACAACGAGACGGCCATTCATGTTCACACAAAACTGTTTACAGCTACAGTCACAAACTATCAGCGTAACACGTGTTATCACTATAATCTTCGAAGACTTACATGTTTTTATCTACGTCATTTATTCGAACCGAGATTTTCTGATAAGTATCGACCGATTGTCTTCTCTACGTACATAAATCTTACAGATTAGACACTTATAGATAAGACATGCACTCGTTTTTATAGATAACATGGCTAGCTCTCACAGTTATCGGTAATTGGAATAGTGTAAATTGGTGTCGTAAATCAACCACGTCAGTGTAAAATGTAAGGTGAATGAAAAGTGTTGGTCCAGTGAAGTGATACCGTATGGAGTGAATTGTAATGTAGAGTGGTGGCGGCGTGTCCTGGCGTGCTGATGGCGACTAGAGCACGGTAGCGCCCGCATGGGGCAAACGGCGAGCATGTGTCGCCTGCACGGATCATGTCTTCACCACAAGAAAAGTACGTATCAGTATAACTTTGTTGTACTCGTATGCTTGTTTACGTCGGCGTATACCATTAAGGATCGAGTTACTAATAGTTCTAGTTTTAGTTAACGTTATTTTAATTTGGACATGTATTTTGTGTTGTTATATTTCCCATTTCTTTTTCCTTTAAAATTATATAAACAAGCGCGTATATAGAATATGTGTAATTATAATTGGCAATCTAATGCCCATATTTTACGGACGAGTTGTAGAATTTTTATTAACTGTTTTAACCTACTTAAAAAAGGAGTAGGTTGTCGGCGTGTATTTTTATGCTATAATTAGTAATAATTCTTTTTCCTTTACGTAGTCTTGATAGCGTATGGAGGATTAGGTTTTCTGATAATGTCGTTATAAAATAGTCCGTATTTTTTAGTATAATATAATCCATAGCGCTGGTTAACTATTACAAATTTGAATACAGAAAAAGCCATTTTGCACTCTTGTTTCTCATATCATAACGTATATTTATAAGCAGTAAAAATGGGAATTATGGATTCATTTCTTAGCGTAGAAACATGAAAAATGTTAATAAACTTTAAATAATATGTATCAACTTGAAAATTCATATCATTGTCTATTTTATTTTACTTCATGAATAAAAACGTTGAAAATGTATGCCCCTTGTTCTTGATATTTCTGCGATGCTATCAGCGATTGGACACATAGTTCCGATATAAAAAAGTCAACTGATGTCTTTAAAAGTACTTACAGAAGACTTGACATAGGACAATTTATTATCCTTTTAACGTGATGAGTAGGTTGCAATGTGATTGTTTCATGGATTTCAATCGGCATAATGTCGGTCAATTTACGAGACGATTGTAATAGCATTACATAACATTTGAATTGCATGAGTGTCCCGCACGTCGCGTGGTCTCAACCTTTATTAAATAATTTGTACTTCATAGTAAACCGTGGAAAGGAATCTTCCATACTGCAATGCTAAGGTTAAAGCCAAGGTTGCATTCATAATGTTTTCTTTTTGTATTTTGATAGGGTTTGGTAGTTCGAAGTGTAATTCGGGTAAGAAATTCAATTCGCGAATAGTTATTTCTTATGTTTGCGCGAATGTACATCGAAATAAAACTATATTTTGGATTCTATTGCGGTGTTTTATATTATTTTTCTTCCTGAAGTTTCAAAGACTGCAGCCTTGATGATCACGGGGGAATGTGTTGGTGTCCAAAAAGACAAAGTTACAATATCTACCTACAATACACAATTTAAAAAAATATATAAAAAACCACGATAAAATCCGAAAAATAGTTTTATTTCGACAATTCGCGTATCTTAATTTATATTCTATTCCGATAAGTTTAAATTCGCCTTCATGTACTGGTGAATTTAATAGCCTCATAACCTATTACTGGTATTTTCTTTTCTGTTTTTTTAATTTAATTAGCAATTCACAGTAATGTGAAAAAGTAATTGTTATTTTGCCGATAACTACAAACACGTTTGAAGTAAATGAATACAAACAAACTGAAACAACTAAAATGTTATGTCCGTGCAATTCAAAGGTAATCTAAATAGTGCTAAGTGCTAACAAATTTTTATTGTCTTTGTGTTTCAAATAAAAGATTTAAGATTATTTAATCAATGCAATAAAACATTTGTGTATGTATTGCAAGAGGGTTTGCTGTTACGATTTCAAAACAGACAAAGATGTAATAAGAAGGATATTAAACTTTTCCTTCAATATTATAGAGATTATAATTGCTGATTTAACGACCGGATCCACGTTCCATAAAAATATGTTTTCAAAGTAATGTGAACAAAACTTAATCATAAATCATTTCTACAGACGCTGTACAAGGTTAATGTTTGAATCCATTACAAAATCCTATTAAGATAAGGAAAAGAGAAAGTGTGTATTGAAAACATCTTGTGGCGTGGCGGCGCATTGTAAAAGAAAACCCAATAAATGGCATGTCAGGTTTGTAACGAAATGAAAACATTCAGCACCGACTAATTACTGAACAGGGGCATGGATCCTAGGCTGAGGTAAAAAGTAACCAGAAATCAATTGCGGAATAATTACGGCTTTGAGATATCGCTCATAGAGTCGTGAATAGCATAACAGATATAGGCGTATTGCTTAAATTCCTGCGGCAAAGTGTTGCGAGAGGGTGAGATCTCGATACATTAAAAAAGTTTCACGTGAGGCCAGTGCGTCAAGTGTACATTAAAGGCCCCCTTTGTACGTACTTTCTACGTAGCGCTTCCAAAGTTACAATACCAGTCAATGTATCGATTCCAATAATTTTGTTTCATCAAATGTGAATAACCTGGCAACGTATTTGTAGCCGTGTTTTATCGAATCATTAATCATATCGCACAATAGGTTACTTAGCGCGAGTAATGCGGCCCTTTCTGTAGCTTCAAATATATTACTTTCTGTATCTCGTTTCCGGGAACTAGATTTTATCCATTTTACGTGCGTTTTATTTTTGTTCGTTGCTGTTGGGTACACGCTGTCCATGAGTTAAATAGAGTTTATATTTATTTGTTTATTCGTGCACAAACGCTCGTGTTAACCAGTACGGGAAAACAGTCGGTACATATTTTGTTTCTGTTGATAATACTTATTATGTATGTGTAAGATTAAATCTAAAATATTTTCGTAATTACCTTTGTTTATGAGACGGGTTTGTGCAAATTTAATGTTGTACACAATTTTTGGATCATCATCTAAAATCACCATACTAAAATATAGCTATTAACCACGTTTAAAGTTTGTAATACCTACTAAGAATAATGGTTGTTACTAGCAATCGTTTGTAGCCTACGAATGTAAACCCAAAATTTGTTTATTACATATATTATTATCTATATACATAATATAATAATATAGTAGAATTTAACGTGTTTGTGCATTGAAAAAGTAATAAAAAATAAAGAGGTGACTAAAAAGAATAATAAAACACGAATTACCGATTTTTAGATTTTTTTCTGTAAATTTATTTTTCTGCTTGCTTGCTAGCGCTCATGTTCAATACTAAATAGGTTTGAATTTGTTACTTATCAGCTATAAGGAAATTTTAGGTACTACCCAAATTTCCTTATAGCTGATAAGTAAGAAATTTAAAGACCAAAACGCCGTCATAAATTATCTGAACTTTATCTTTGTATTTACCGTAGGTCTGGAATTAGTTAATCTTTCTATATTTCTTTTCAAACATATGTTTAGTATTCCCGATATCCGTCAATAGATTAGACTCGTTTTATAATGACAAAGCCTATTACTTGCTTATTATTAGTTTATGAATTATGGACTTTCAAAAGTATATTATTATTCTTCTATATAATCAATAGAAAGCATAGTCGAGATACGTTGAGCCAAAAATGTCGCTCTAAAAATAGTACTCTTGATACCACGTAATCCGAGCTAGTTTCACGATGAGAAAAGCACAAGTTGACATCCGCAAGATAGATGATTCCGTCGTATTTCTATTGTTGAATAAATCCTTTTACTCGAAGGCGAAGCAAAGGACTGTTATGATTTTATATATGGATGTAGTAAATTGGCAAGTTCGCCTATTATATCGTTCTTAAACTACTTCTCTTTTGGTAAATAAGGTAATCCTTAGATCAATAGCTGTCATTTGACACAATATAAAATTTAACACAAAACCCTTCTACTAATAGGTATTATAGAAAAGTATCCAATAACGATATGATAAGAATATATTTCTTCACGTCACGGTTTATATTGAAATTTGTTTTATAACTTTCAGTAAAATAGAACGAGCAAAGTTCACGTATTGAAGGCAATTCATATTTTCAAACATAATACAAAAATAATAAAACACGATCGTATTTCCCTAATCCGATAACAGTATCAAGACTGCTTTTTAAAATATGTGAAATATTCGTACGAGAGAATTCTTTCACAACATTTTCCAGGTAAACTCAGGAAACATAATATTATGCGTTGGACTAAGGATTTATCGCGGCGTCGTGATCTGCCGCTTTACGAGAACACGTGGGCAGTTCTTGTTTATTGCGTTGTAAAATAGTGATCTATAATCGAAGGGGTTTATTGCCTAACGCGGATCGTGGACACTACCCTAATGAAATTATATAATTCATCGCTTATCGTTAATTAGAATAAATCAAACCTAGTCGAATGTTTGGATGAGAGTTAAAACACACAACTATCTAGGTCAGTCATTAAAATTTATTTAAATCCATTGATAGTATACAGGACCCCTTATCGTTTTTTGAGCGTAATATTTACATTATTTATGTTTGGAGCGAGCTTATCCTTATAAGGTTTAAATTTAATTTCAATTAATACTAGGTTAAATATATTCTAAGTAATATTTAACTATTCCACGTAACTATAGTATGCTGTTAAGTATAAACTCATTCAATGTAGCTAAACCTATGATTTGAAATCTCACCATAAGATTTGTTCCAAATGTTGTAGAGAATACCTCTTCCTCCTTGCATCGTTTTCCTGAGGATCGTGATCTCCTGAACTTGGAATAATCTTTGTTTTATTAAGTTGAGCGACCTATTCCTAACTTTGGTATCGTAAAATGCAACATGAAGTTGGGTACAAGAGAGAATTAGGTTTCACTATTTGTACCTGAAATTTCTATTATACAAGAGATTGATCGCTGTCGTAGATGTATTTAATATATTTTTTAATAACGGTCGCATTGGTTGAGTTACAAAATTTGCTTTACCCTATTAAGTTCCGGTAACATTTCCGTTGGAATTCGTTTCCGATGGCAATATTGTGCAAATATTTTTGAATTACTAGCTGTGCCCGCGGCTGCGCCCGGGTGAAAATAAATGTGTCACGAAATTTTATGCAGCGTAAATCCCGACCCACGAGATTTTTTACGACCTCTACAATAGTAATCATTATATTTCAGTCAATTTACACAAAACTGTAATGTACTATTAACCTAAACCTTCAAGAATTGCAATAATTCTTGAAGGTTTTTTAGTAAAAACCGTACAAAAATTCGTTCAGTATTTTGAGAAATTCCACCACATACAGACAGCAGCTTTTGGGGGCTTTGTTGTATATGTATAGATAGATGTAGTCTCTGTTTTATCTCCCTAGGTTTAAATTTGAAACCGAAATTCCTTACCTTGATATACTTGGCCTTGTGTCTTTAACATTGTCTTGTTTCCTCAAGCTCTATTGTAAGTCACCCAACTAAGCGGTTACTCATTTAGAAGATATGTGTCAGGGGAGACATTCACGCTGCTGTGCCAATTTATGATATTATAAACATAAAATGATATCAAAAGCAGTGCGTATAGTTGTTACTAAGTTTTTTGACTATTTTGTAAATGAAACTGGTGACTAATGTACCTATGTATAATAATAAATGATTAATGTAAAAAAATAAACAAAGACAAGCAGAAAAAATAGAACAATGGTATTCAAATTAATTAAATTAAAAACATTACATTACAAACATTATTCGACCAGTCATTGTTAATTATTTAAAATGAAATGTGTTTTATATTATAACTAATTATAAGTAATGATAATTATCACCAAAAAGCATAAGATAGGTAGCAAGACTGCTTAAGTAATATGACCAATACTCAACCTTAGTTAGAATATTTTCTCAAGTAATGCTCTCGTCATGGTGGTTTTTATTAAACATTCCTGTTTGAAGCGCAATCGAATATTTGCGGTTTTGAAATATCTACATAATACATTTTCTTTATTATTAATTTACTGGGTCTAAAATATCAATATGTAATAAACAAGTGGACTTAATAATTAATAATTCAAGTGGAAAAAGTCTTTATATATTATATTGGAAGATTGATTGTAAGAGGTCTTTAGTCAAGTGGTTGAAATTGATTCGATTGTCGCATGCGTTTACAATAAATTGTTTTTACTTGCTGGCACGATATGTTTTTAGTACTGACGGAATCAAATTATTATTATACTTTCTTTAACTGTAAATACATTTGGTTATGTTAAATAGAGCTCCCCCAACGAGATAGACCGACGAGCTGGTGAGGGTCGCCGGGATCCGTTGGATGAGGGCGGCCCAGTACTGATCCCTGTGGCGCTCAATGGGGGAGGCCTATGTCCAGCAGTGGACGATTCCCAGTTGAAATGATGATGTTAAATAGAATATTGTTAGTCAAAGTACGTGCGCAGAATATTTAATAGCAGACACTTCAAAAGACAGAAGTAAATCTTTTTTAAAATAACAGAGATATTTCGCAACAGTTCCCTTTTTGTTTGAGCTGAGTTTTTGTGTTTAAAATTTAATATCATCGTATTTTTCATTCTTTTATAGAAAAACAACTTTTTTCACTATTTGTATTCATCGCGTTTGCCCCTACCATTAAAGTGAAACCGTTACTGGTGGCATTTTTCCGCTTTTGTGTCTTAATGTATCGGCAATGCTAAAGTCGGGTGGCTTGGGATTTCCTTTAGCGACGTTTTATGACAGCCTCGTAAAAAGCCTACAAGCCATTACGTGCTCCGAGATCTTGTACTGACTAGATAACCGTTTTAAGTAATACAAATTCCTATTCGATTTTCTCTTCATTTTGACGTGTAAAATCTTTATGAGATTTTATTTAATAGGCAATATATTTCTAGCCTATGGCGCATGGAATTGTTGGAAGTCTCGGTTAGTTAGATATTTTATAGTATTATTATTACTATAATCTTGTTGCTTAGACATTTATTATAATTCTTTTCATTCACGTCGATTGTCAATTTTCGCGCTAATACAGTGAATAGATTCTCTATAGCAACTAATTAAATAATATTTAAATGAGACATAACATATATGTGGCTTTAATTCGCTATTATCAAACCTATTACCATGTAATAGAGATATACCATGGCATAACTTTAAATACAAATTATTTAGAGTGTATCCATTGTTTAAATTAACTCATCTATCACTTGTTGCAACAAACGACGCAACTTTCCACAAATTGCTGTTGTTACACAATTAGAATTGTTTTGAAGCGTTATCAGTGAGCGGCATCTCATTAGTGAACAGTTAAGGGAATTGAAAAGCCATAATAGAGGCCGACGGTGAGGGAAGGTTGGATCCACCTGTTCGGGAACGGTCGCCGCGCCACAAAGCAATTTAAACTTGAGAAACAAATTGCTCCCGACGTATTCAGTTGAATTAGCGCTGATGTTTCGTCTGTCCAGTCTGTTTGTATTGTATAGGAGTGTGTTATTGTTTAGAGATGGTTTTGACTTTTAGTGGACTTGTTGAAGATTTCGAATGGTGATATCATGAGTTTAGTAGCAGAGATTTATGTTCAGCATCAGTTGCGAAAGGTCCAAATAATTCTTGCGGGCTTCCCTTCAGTCATTTGAATTCTAATTATAATAAGAACGTTTTGCAGATCGCGTTTATGCATTAATTATAGGGTGTTGGGTACCTTTTCGGAAAATTTCACCCTTCGCCACAGTTCAGCATTATAATTTATTATAATTTTAGTAACAAATTCCATATTGCTGCTATGTGGTTACACGTTTTTTGTTTTCGGTGTGCGTGGTCAAGAGGCAAAACCTTTTTAACAACTCAACCTTGAAGTTATGCAAAATAGTAATATATAAATATAAATAATATACACAATTAATAAGTTACATTATTCCTCTCATTAAATCGGTACGTTTCACGTATAAGGTTGTAAGTGAACATTTATTTTAGCAATAAAAATGTTATAATTCGCCATTGTCTTATTTTGTCGAGAACTTTCGCAAGAAAACAATTTTAAAATTTTGCAATAATTCAGAATGTAAAATTAATTATTCGTATAAAATTTGGCGTTTAACAATAAGGGTCTGATTCCCAAACTTTATGCGTGGGTAATGCCAAATCTTCGACAAAAATAAACGATATGAGTTTAATGAATATTTTTCTTGTATAAATAATTATGGCACCCATAATATTATTCGAACAATATTTTTTGTTATACATTTTACCTTTATTTAAATATGTTAAACGATGTTGTCATAGGTCTCCATTATTATTAAACAACCTAATTTAAAACGAAATATTGTCGGCAAATATTATATTAAGCATTTCGTGAAGAAATACTACAGATAATTTGAATATAATGTGTATATATTATTACGTATTTATTTCTCATATTATGAGTAACTTTATTTAAATAGTATATTTGTAACGTTGTAAAATCTTTATTTGAATCGTTTTATGCGACTTACAAGACGTACATCCGAATTTTTCATGCATTTAAATTTTGTATCATAGCCCATAATTCCATCCGCCCGTATAGCAAGGAACGACAAAATATTTTCATTTCACTCAACTTAAGCTAACTTTATTTTCTGGTGCACTCACACAGAATTGAATTACTACAGAGCTCTTGGTCTCGGTAAGTTACGACCAACTTTTAAGATTCCTACACAATATTGTTAATAAAAACTATTTTTACACAGCACAGAACGTTGCGTTGTACACGGTCCTGCAAAACCGTTGACCTTTCACAATGTAATATTAAATACATTTAATTATACTTTATGAACATGCAATGGCACATTGTATTGAGTGTTCGCAGTTCGTACTTATACGATAAATGGATTGTTCATTTTATGTCAATTCATTAAGTACTTAAGTTGAACAATTGTTAATCCACACGTGAATTAAAATGTAAACAAACACGTAGTAGAGTACCTATTACTTCAAATGTACAATTATATTGTTCTAAGACAAAATTACTTATGTCTAAAATAAGAAAAAGCCTACAAATACAGTAAACTAATATAAGCTAACAAGCGTGTAAAAACAGTGTCTTTCAATTCCATATTTTTTCGAAAATGACACTCGGAATGTAGTATAAATTGTTATATACAAATACGTATAAATACGTATAAAAAAGTCGCTGAATAAACATAAGTCTAAAGTTTGTTTATAACGTATACAGTTATAACATTAACTGAATGTCCTATTATTTTATTATTTATTTTGTCGACACGTCTATGTGCGCGTTCTCATAACTTATCATTTTATTTAACGTTTAAAATACAGATGCTGTTACAGTTTTACGAGGCTATATTTTCTCAGGTTCGAGCTGAAGGCGGCTTAAAAATACCATTCGGTTCACTTTTAGATACTGGTTTTATGGTCAACTTAATTTCCTCTATTGAACGAAGTTTTATGATGAATAAAACAGGCTACAGTTTACGATGTCATATATTTGAGCATGAGGTTATCAGTACGGCACTCTTGTTGGCCATTGATAAGTTATCGCCGGCTCACGTGCCGCGAACAGTTAAATACAAAACAGATTACATCGGTCACACAGCCGAAGCAACTTATCTATCACTCGAGCAATGACAATATTGACTTGCCATTCAGGAGTACGTCGGTGTTTTTATGTACGTTTTGGTGTCGACGTTTGTTTTATCTGTTCGTTCGGTGTCTGGGTTCATGACGGCTGCCGTCATGTATATAAAGGCCAGTCGTAGCAATGCTTTTTCTAAACACGTTTCGGATAACTCAATATATCTACTTTTATTGAAATAACTGAAGCCGTTATTATTTTTCGAAGATAGTTTTTGACGTGGGATAGGTACGAATTTGAAATGTTTAGCATTAATTTTTTACATTAGACTTATATTTATAATGATAACATTGACTTGTCTGAATTAGATTCCTAAAAACTATTAGGAGTTCGTTATTGTGTTACTATTTCCTCTGCCACGTGGCAGTAATACCAATGTAAATTCTAAAATCGATAATAAAGTCCGGTACAATGCAGGACATTGTAATTCCAAGTTCTGAGTGGTATTAGATTGCTCAACTTATCATACAAACTTGATCTTTGTATGATAACTGTAATAAACACTGTAATAGCTACAAGACCGGTGAATAAATTGACATTATAATATAGAAGTTTGCCAGGCTTCAAACTCATTAAAATTCACTAAAATAATAAAATATTCAATACGAAAACCAGTGATTCAGATATGAAATATTAGTTTCTCTTCAATATCTATAATGTACAGACATCGGTTGACTGGTAGAGAATGCCTACGGCATTAAGTCCGCCTGTATACATTTATATATTAAGTGCAATACATAAAATCAAATAAATAAACATCTGCCTGATAAATTAAACGTATAGGTTATAAATAAAAAATCTTTAGAAATAGGTTACATTTCCACACACTCGCAACAATTTACTACAGCGTATCTGTGTATTCCTAACCGCTCGATGGTTCACGTTTGCGGTTCATGTATGCAGAACAAATTGCTACGCTAAAGGATTATTGTGAGCAAATAGTAATGCACACCGCCGCGTCACAAGTTACATAAAACGGCATTTATATTGTACTAGTTGACCCGACAGACGTTGTCCCGTCTTAACTATGAATTTGCAGCGCGCATTCTGTCAATCGCTGACAGTTATTTAAAAAAAAAAAATGACAGTTATATAAAATTAATATGTTCGTTAAGTTTTCTTAAATTTTCTAATTTTCCGCGCAATTTTTTGATTTTTTTCTTTCATAAGAACCTTCTCCTGACAATAACAAACACAACAAAAAATAAAATAGTGAAATCGGTCCAGGCGTTCACGCGTGATGGCGTGACCAAGGGAAATATGGTTTCATTTTTATATATACAAATATTGTATATGCGTACTAATTGTAAATCAGTATACATATTACTAAATCATTATTGGTTTAGGTTTACCGATGCTTTGTTTCTATTTATTTAGCTATGTTTCTCTATAATTATAAGCTTTTAAAATCTAAATGAACGATCCATTTACGAGTATAAAATTCTGTCGAATTTTAACGCGGCGTTATTCGTTTTTTTTTCTGTCGTATAATTATTTTAAATAATAACAAATTGTTACCTAATTGTGATGTTCTTACTAATTGTAAAATGTTTTGTACCATTGAAAAGAGTAGCATACAAAGTTAAATCAATAGGGGACCGGACAGGTATTACCAAAAAATCTGAAATTCAGTTTAAAGTAAAGTTTGTAATATTAAAAATATTATCTCATATTTGTTTTTGTAAAAGAGTTGTGATTTGTATTTTTAAATCAATAAATAAAATACAATAATTATAATATTTTTAGTCTATTCTTTACGGCAAATGAAACACCAATCACGGCGCATGACGTCACACGTGGGTAAAATGTAAACAAACAGACGTCATCTGGATGTCATACCGCGTTGTGTTATTTTAATGCTTTAAATGTGTTTTTTGTCACAGAACTGCTCTAATAATTAATATTAATTTATACGGGACGTTGTTACTATCTTCCAGCTTAACGTTTACAGATTGTTTAATCGTTAATCATAAAAGACCGCTAAAAAATATCGTTGGTGCGTCGTACCTGAATGTAATAATACTTCTATATCTTTACCAAACAAATTATTTATTGATGTACCACGAAAAACAGATATACTAATAAAGTGGTTGCAGTTAGCAAGACGAACCTACGACGGAATGTCTGCAGACTCACCGATTTAGTTCTGTGAGGATCACTTTGATGTAAGTAAATAAAAAATAGTGTTTCGGTTTAAAATAAATCGATGAATATTTCAATTAATTAAATCATTTGTACACCCAGGGAGGTTATGGTTATGAGATGTATTTATTTATGTTTTAGCTGCCACATGATACGGAATAGAATATTTATTTATATAGAATTCTGGATGTTACACAGTAACCTGAGATTAACACGGTCTATGCAGTGTTGCCAAATCATAATTTCTCTTTACCCCAGGATTATTTGGAATTTAAAATTTTACCCTTAAACCAATCATAAATAATTCGGTACTTTTTTTTTCTATATCGTTATCTATGCAGACGCCACTTCTTTCTTCACTTCCACTTCAATAATTATTAATTTAATTATCTCATTTTATTAGGAACAACTAGCTGTACACGAAAATTGTATTGGATAAAAAATTATAATTGTTTCATGGCCTACAATTTTTGTAGGAAACATCTTTCTCTAAGCTCAATATTTATTACAATACCGTGAAACAATAGCTTTAATACCTTAACTCGTAGAATTACCCCAAAAATAACCATAAAAATACCCTGCTGATTCAGTTTTACCCTAAATCTAGGGTAAATATTCCTAATCTGGCATTATTGAATCACTGTTCAAATGACAAGATTTGTCAAGTTGCTTTATCCACGTATGACGTCACACGAGACGAAATGACATAATGTAGCGTTTGCGCGGGAATTATAGCTATCTAACATTTAGGCATGGTTTTATGTACTTTTTAAGCTTTATTTGTGCAAAATACTATTTTTCTTGGCTATTTATATCCACAATGATCAATTTAAAACACCTTCTGAAAATTTGTCCGGTCCCCTATTTATTCCAACTAAAAAGTCAAACCTGTAACTCGCATCCTAGACTCGTTCATACAATTAAATCCCTAACAGGAGACTGTTTCACTGATGCCATTCCACTATTTGATGATAGAATGCATTTGACGATGTACTAAAGTCAAGGGCGCGGAGTCGCCGCCGCTATGCGCCGTGGCGTTTTCCGAATCTGCAATGTGTGGGCGGAAGAACGCGGCCATCGCTGGAAAATCCTATATGTGATCGTATAAATACTACATTGTAAAACAGTGAGACAGAATAAAATTATGTAATGATCAATTTTTTTTTATTTTGAACTATCTCCGAATTTAAAATTGCTTTAATTTTTTCTCTAACGAAGTTATGTACGTGAGCATAGTATTGCCTGTGACTATTTCGCGTATTACTTACACTGCAACGGAATACTAATAAGCTTAAATATAATACTTGGATTATTCAAGTGTAACTGCCCTTTAAAACCGTACAAGTTTTACATAAACAGAACACCAAGCATTAATGTAACAGCTAAAAAAAATGTTGTATATTATATAACTACTTATCCCGCGTGAAAAAAAAAAATCCGGAATGAAAGACCCGCTTTATTAATTCATTCACCTTGGCATAGTGCGGATTGGTAGACTTCACACACCCTTCAAATTCCTACAAAGAACTTCTCAGGCGTGCAGTTTTCCTCACGATATTTCTCTTCAACGTTAAACCAAACGATAATTCACAAAGAATATACATATAATTTTTAGAGAAGTCAGAGGTGTGTGCCATTGGGTTTTGAACCTGCGGACATTCATCTCGGCAGTCCATTCCACTTCCAACTAGGCTATCGCCGCTTTTTTTAGCCTATAGTACTCAGGAGTAAGGAAGTAAAAAAAATTAAAATCGGTTTAGTAGTTCTGAGATGAGAACAAACTAGCAAACCCTTCAGCTTTATATATTAGTATAGATTTACGTCGAGTCATATTGTCAGAAAATATCTCTGTAGTTTCTCTCTTTACAAAAATATGTAAATCTGGCGCACCATCTCTCACGCATGGCTTCAAATAATCTAGTTCAAAACACGTGCTTCGTATATCATCGTGTTAAGCCGTGATGTTACGTATTTCCCCAGTGAATAAGTAGCTTGTTCTTACGTCACTGATATTTGATATCTAGCATAAAACAGAAAAAAATGTACAGTGTGACTGCTCATGTCGCTCCTTGAATACAAAAGGGACACAAATCGAAATCCATAAATTTTACAGGACAGCCAAAACAAATTTTTGAAACTGTTTTTTTATAATATTTCATATATTTATTAATTAAATATAAGATGTTAATATATCATTAGATGCGTATTTCTAAGCTCTATCTATCTACAATATAAACTTTGTAATAGCTGTTGCCTATTAAGAAAAAAAAGCAAAAAAGTCCCTTTTGCATTCAAAATTTGAACCAATATTATAAAAATATGTCAAAAATTAAACACGGTTTTACAAATAAAAATGGTTTATTGTACCTTTTTGGTAAAAAAACGTATTAAAAAGTTTAATCTTATTACTAAGTAAAAACATAAGTGAATGGACAACAGGAAATCATTGTATTAAAAAATCTAAACTAAAAAATCTTAACTTATTTTTAAGTAATATAATTGAGATCAACTTTGTACGTAACTATTATTCAGTAAAATTAAACATCTCTCTAAAACAATTATATTTGTAATAATAATAGAAAAAACAAGAGATAAAACTGTAATAATCATCATCAAAATATACATAAAATAACCATATTCATTAATAAATCTCTAAAAAACTCAAAAAATAATCAAATGACGACACTAATTTGTCTCTCTTTAACATTAATAATTTAAACAAAACAAAATACGAGATCAGTTCTAAAGGCACATAATTCAGTAGCAAAATACTATAGCTTATATGTAATAATATTATTGCACAATAACAATCTAAGTAGTCTTACAAAATCACAGTTATAAACAATTTAAGGCACTTTTTACGTAAACTATTTTAAGTTACAATTTATAATCGTTATTTATTATTGTTATGTTAATGTTTGTATGAAATTTATAAGTCTTTATTATCAAAAGGAACTTTTAAAATTAACTATTCTAAATTTTATCACAATTAGGTATCTATTATTAAAATTACAAATTTCGTAAAAGCTTTTGGTAATACTTAGAAGAAAAATCTGCAATTGATGAACTACTGGATGTTTATGATCGGCTGGAATTGGTATCAGAGTTGCTTGAACTGCTACTCTAGTCACTCTGTTCAACAACTATTTTTGGCCTATTTATGTCTTTTGGTATTCGTTACACAGCTTACTTCACTGTCTTCATCCGCTAATATTGATAGGTTAAGGTCAGGTTGACTGTCTGCTATAGAACTTGTATCTGAAGAATCAATGGGTAACGTGACGGGTAGACTGAGTGCAGCTGGAGTATTAAAGCAAGTTTTATATTGCACATTATTATTGTGGCCAGGTAATGCTTGAACTTTTTCCGATTCTTGAACGGAGGTTGCCATATTCAACATTTTTCGTGCTCTATTCATTTTGTCAATCTGTAAAAAAAACATCTTTAACGTTTTATAACTAAAAAACATAAAATACCCACAATTCTATACATATATTATACAGTCCTTAGTTCATACACACAATACATACATACACTAAAATATACACACAATCAAATACATAACAATCCTTAATATGACATTTTCAATACCAATTTGCCAGGAATAACACTTTAATTATAATTAACAAATTTAAGCTACCACCTCATATTTAACATTCAAATTCACAGAAAATATGGGGCAATGCATCTTAATCACATATTTTTCAACATTTACGAATATCTACCCGTATTATTATAGGTCCCTATAAACACTCACTGATATTATTTAAAAAACTTTAAATTAGTGACGAAAGCTACAGGGACAGGGCTTCAAATTAGTTTATATTATTAATTTACAAACAAATAAATACGAGTATGATTTTTAAATTAAAAATCACTGAATTAATAAGAATAGAACAAAATTAACATCAAAATGGTAATTTTTATTTTTAAAATTGTAACGAAAACTAAAATTATTATCATGCAAAACGGCCATATTTCTGGCCTTCCCATTCTAGCACGCTAAAAATAATTATTTATTCCACTATAATTTAATGCAAAAGTGACGTATTTCAAAATATGGCAATTTTGTATTACAAAATATAATAACAAATACTAATGTTAGAATGCAAAACGGACGTTTTCCAAAATATGGCACTTTTGTATTATATATTATGGTTACAAATACTAATGTTAGAATGCAAAACGGACGTTTTCCAAAATATGGCACTTTTGTATTATATATTATGGTTACAAATACTAATGTTAGAATGCAAAACGGACGTTTTCCAAAATACGGCACTTTTGTATTATATATTATGGTTACAAATACTAATGTTAGAATGCAAAACGGACGTTTTCCAAAATATGGCACTTTTGTATTGTAAAATATAATCACACTTACCTGAAATTTTGAATCCAATACAGACGTATTTTGGATTGTGGCACTTTTTCACGCAACCGACGTACGTTTGCGTTGAATCTCCGGGCGCAACTAACAAAATGGCGGTTTTGCACTGACATTACCTGTCAAAGTGAGCTAATGCAAAAATGGCGGTAAGTCAGTGCAGCCATAATATAAGCAAAAATGATGGGAGTTTTTTTTTCACTATAAAATATAGTCGGTTCAGGTGTCATTTTTGCAATAAAACGATTTTCATTTTTTTTTTAATTGTGGCCCTTTTGTATTCAAGGAGCGATGTGTGAACCCTCTTCATATGACGGTAAGCTTTAAGGTGGTAGCTCAAGGTCCATTTTCATACATTTTGTTTCGGCGTTAGTAATTTTAAGTCTAGTTGGTGATTAGTTCTCGCAGTTGAAGAAAAACGTAAAAATAATTAATAATCATGGATATTTCGGCCTTTAAAATTTAATATGACGAAATTTTAAAGGCAGAAATATCCATGATTATTAATTATTTTTACATTTTTCTTCAACTGCGAGAACTAATCACTAACTAGACGTGAATTTAAATTCTTTACTTGCCAATACTTGTTTAGTTACCCAGATTAAAGCCGAAACAAAATGTATGAAAATGGACCTTGAGCTACCACCTTAATGGAAAATAAATTACTTTCATTCTTCTTTGTTATGACGATCATGTAATGGGATCTGCGAGGCTATTATTGAACAAAACACACCAGTCTTTCTAATCGTTTCCTTTATTATTTAGACAACTGAGAACACGCATATTCCTTTTAATAATATCGTAGAGAAATATTTTCAAATAATAAGATTTAATACACGTGGTTTTTGTTTTTAATACTCCCACAATACTCAAATTCCTTCGCACACAATTGGTTAGCAACATCCACGGGTTTAATATATCAATTTGGATAAAACCTTATTACTCGCACAATGGTTTGTGAATATTGTATTACACGACAATGTACCACGTTTTCACTATAATTTCACACGAGACAATCTCGCTAAGTGCTCGCATAGTTACAGCGAAACGTCCAAATGGGCTTGTTAAATTAAATGGATTGTAAATATTTCAAATTAGAGAGACACAGCATCAAAGTCTTTATAACAACATTGCGTGCATACGTAAAATTGTTGTTGGTGAAGTTTCAAGTTGTTTGCATAACGCCCTCAGCAACGAGGGGCACAATTGCTATCATAACACGAGGGTTAGAGAAGGCATTTTAACTCAACCTCCGGGCTACTGAAATATTTGCCGGCTGACATAAGGATTCTGCAAGTTTAACTATTTTGGTATTTATGACCGCGCCCGCGTTCATAAATGTTTCATTCTATGATAAACTGCGGGTTAGGCCGGAATAAAATAAACTGTTGATGTTATATAAAATATTTTAATAGTAACATATCATATATCAAAAGGGATTTGCAGGTCGTAAAAGTTTAGCGATTTCACAGCCGGTTGTTTTATTTTGTTTGATAATAAATTATACAATACGTGAAATCATTAGAATTCTATAATAGTTATAGGAACGTTTCTATGTATTATTAATGGGATAAATTGAAAAAAAATTTCGTATATTGCCTGCGTACTCTAGGATTCTTGCAAATATACTTCTTACTATTTCTTGTACAGTAAAAATTTAGAAATCCATATTTAATCAACTTAAAATAACCTTTGGATTTTCTAATCAGTCTCCATAGTAGAGGACGCTTTTGAGAGAGTATTTAAAACAACGCTAATATTATTATATTATATATTATTATTCCTGAATAACAACTAAGCGTAGTCAGCGTGATTCACATAATTACATGTATTTCATAGCTAGTACACCGTACCCAAAATTAGATTAAAGTGAACGCCTACTGTTACGGAAACTTTATTATGTCGGAATATCTAAGGAAATCCTACGCACACAGGTATGAAATTTCTCGGTAACATTAAAGTAAAGCCTTGTATCCACTATGAGATACCACCGCCAAGCGGCGCTGCGCAAATTGTGAAATTATTAAAGGGTATTGTACACAGTGTAGCATTATTGGGATTATAAGACTCAAAATAATGGTAAACCCAAAACCAAGATATATAATTGGACTATTTTAAGAACTTATTTTAATATTTAAAGAAGGAATCACGAAATTCGGCCTAAAATTTTTAGAGTGATCAGTGTAAATACATGAAAAAATATAAGCACACGATTTAAAAACCTTCTCATTTCTGGAAGTTGGTTAATAACATTTGGTTGTGTGCAGCCGAGCCTTCACATTAGGAGGACGACTTACATTTCGCATCATTCATTAGAAAAACAATTCAACATCTGATACTCATATCGTAGTACAATGTACATACATATATATCGATGCTATTAGCAATGTTCTACAACAACGCGCGACGTTATCAGTTGGGCGCCACGCTCTACGCCAAAATTTTGCGTCATCTAATGTTTAGTGGATATGAGATTCAAATATATTGCTCGTTACTATTCTTATAAACATTTGGAACACAGTCTATATTCACGGAATGAAATTTTCTTTAAAAAATAAAATTCTGTTTCGGAGTCGGTCATATTAATATCTACGATAACTTCGTCACCTATTAAAAGTTAATTTATTCATGGACTAGCTGCGGTTACAATATCAAACATTTTGAGGGTATGTGAAGTCTGTCAACTAGCGCTAGGCCAGCTTGGTGGACTTAACTCTCTCAATAGGTAGTATTAAATACAGGAACTGTATTATTAATTAATGTTTTTGCTATTCGAAGCACAAGAATTATTTCAGAAGAAAAAAAAAATACAGTGAAAATATTGCTTTGCTTGCTACTTTTTTTCTACTAGAAAGTGGATAACATTAGAATTTCCATATTTACTTCGTTTATTTATAAATCTTTTCCCATCTTCACGGAAATTTCCGATTACAAAGTTCTCGGAATGAAACAAATACAATTTTCTTAGACGTAATGGTAAAAATACTGTCCTCTTGGATTAGTGTTATATATGGGTTGGGAACTGGAGGTTTCAGTCTCAAATCGTAGGTCAAGCAACACTTCGAGTAGGCTTCCATAACACGAACTTGGTGGAATTTACTTGCAAAAACTGCGTTGTGATATTATTGGTAAAATAAGATAATAGTAACAAAAATCAGAAAAAAAATACTTAATAAATTACCATTGATCGCATGCTCATAGTTTGTACATTCAAATAAAAATATATCTAAAACGAATCACTATATCTTAAGTTACATTTTGTTAATCACTGAAGTAACTTATAAGTGAAGTCGGGATTTAATTTCGAGATTCAACTTAGATTAGTTTTTACGAGACTATTATATGGCAACATTATATTGGCAGGTCAATAGAGAGCTGAAGTTATGACACTGATATTACGATGACTCTGATGTTAGTGTAATTAAACTTATAATATGTAATTAATTTGATTATCAAGCGTATGTAAATATAATTTGTAATTTAAATGCATTTTAATGGACATGCCGCCGTGGTTTAAATAAATAATAAATATGCAAATGGTGCGCGGAGTACTTACAATGTGTGTAAAATATGGACATTTCATTAATATGAAAACAGTTAACTAGATTCTTTCATTATACGCATGTCACAATCGATTATTCAGTATTGTTTATCGATATAAATTAACATTACTAGGCGTTAATTAATTGTAAAAGAATGATAAATCTCTAACCTTCAAGTTTGTAATATGTTTGAAAGGAAAGAAAACCCAAAAAATTACTAGAAATTGTTCATTTTGCTTCGACCGTAAATAATTCTTAATTTTGATAAAATATGGCTCAGAATATAGTAATCGTGCAGGTAAGACAGATGATGGATCGCTTCCAACTCTATAACGCTCTAATGGTCGTAGATTTTTCTTGTCATCGTAATATTTAAAGTAAAAAATAACGAATAGTTGGAGGAAGATAATTAATATCGGTTCGCGGCGCTAGAGAGTTCTTATATTACAGCGAACAATTATTTTTACATTTTTGCCACAGAGGAAATTGTTGAGGTGATTTCCTGTAACTAATAAATTCATTTGTACCTGAAACGGAGAGTGTAAATTTATACTTTTTTTGTTTATAATTTATATTTTTCCAAAATATCGAACCACAAACAGCTAAAAATTTAAAATGTTGTATAATTGTAAAATATAGGTAGATATTTTAACTGAAGTTGTGGTTGACTAACATGTCAATCCTTTCGTGACCACGAAGGCTGGAAAATCTTCGAAACGTCGAGAGAAAATTAAAATATAAAAACCAAAAAAAAAAAGTTTAATTTTAATGTTTATACTTTTAGGTTGGAGAAGTTACTTGTGCAGACAAATAAATAATTAGAAAGTGTTTCCAATCTTTACTCACGAAATAATTCTGTACTCGTTCGAATTGTAACATTGGGGATAATTACATTGTCATTTCGAGAACGAAACAAAAATAAATTGGATTGCGTGTACTCTATCATCTAATTACAATATCATACGTGTTATCGTCGAATCCACATAAAATTACGCAGCCGATCTCCAATTACCACAGTACACTCGCGAGCCACCTTCTGTCAATTTCAATTAGGCGAAAGCAAACATTTATCCTTGCCGGGTTTAATTAACAACACGCGATGATATCAACGGCTATGATGTGATAGCCATCGGCCATGTCTATTGCAATTAAGGACTTATTGTCGTGGCAATTTTGTCTTAATGGGCCATAGTCTACTAACAATTATGTGTTTTATAAAATGAATATTTGTTGGCTGCTTAGTTGAATAAATTGGATATTACGTTGTAAAGAAATAGGATTATGTTTAGCGATAAGACCGTCTATTGTGTAACCATGTCTCGTATTCGTTTTTCTGTATGTTTTATTGGTATGCAATAAATAATTCTATGACTATTATTATATTGCTTGGCTGTGTATTATTGCGTAAGATAAATCTATTTCAAACTGTATGGATAAGTTTGGACGTTCTGAATCTAGCCTAGTTGTATAAATCTCAACTGTCTACCAAATGGCGTTAGGTCAGGCAGGTGGCTTAGGGGCATAATCTCTCCCGGAGTCTAGATTCGTGCGCAGTGAAACTTTTGAAGCCAACATTGAAAAATTGTAGCAGTTTATAATATGAGATACCGTTGGCGCTCTGAGTTGCTTATACAGCAATATTAATAGTAATGTGTTTTTAAAATAGTTCTCAGCCAAAATTCAAGTGATATAAAACGAGTATGTAAATTCATTGAACTTTCTTTAGTGTGTTAGTAAAATGAAAAATGATTGTAAAGGACTGGTTGATATTTGAATGATTCATAATTCATCGTGTCTATGTACATATAACTTTAGTTTGTCAATTTTGATTCGATTTTCTTTTTTTTTTGTATGTGCCCGGCAAAGTTATTCCTCTTCACGTGATTGTAAGTGGAGTGGGGACCAATGGAATGTTACAACACAATTATTCCGGCCTGTTGGAACCCAATATATACAGGCTGATCCCGGAACGCGACACACTTGTGAGGGCCACTATGGTGGGTTTTAACATCTTGCGTACTGTGCTCGTTATCCGGACGGATATAAAAGATACCGTCAGCAAGTTTATACATTAATGCAGTTTTCTTTATTCCGAAATGTTCGTAAAGGTGTATATTAAAGAGGGTCTTGTTCAAATCGAAACTGATTATTTTCATGTTTACTCAAGTAATCATTGTAAGCAATATCGGTCACGCCATAACTAATGTCAACACCATTAGTAACGGCAGCAATGATAGTTTGTTGAGACACAAACGCTGTACTTATTTAGATGAGGAAGGTTACGCATAGTTTTAAGCAAACAATACACAGGTGATCGCCGAACGTATGGGGGGAGGTCGTGAATCTACGCACGTACACACAAAATATATAAGTCAATCACGTTCGATTGTTTTGAAGGAAACGCTCGTAAAAGGCCGAATTTTAATAGCTGTTAGGCAAGGACGTGCAGGCTCATTATGTATAAGTTAACTGTAATGTGGAACAAGTTTATGGACTGCAGATGATGTAAATAATTAATGAATGAGTTGGTACTTACACACATCACGTCTTAATCCTCGAAGAGATTGTTAGTTCTGCAGTCGGGGCACTTAATTTTCGCCAAATGTGTAATAACAATGTGACGAAGCTATCCATGTCGAGTTGAATTCAAGACTCTGGGCTGATAGTGATAAAATAACAAATATCAATGCCCGACTTGGGATACGAACCCGAGACAACAGAGCAGTGGTGTGACCACGCACGAAATATAAACACGCCATCGGGGCAGGCTGGTACTGATGTCGGCCTTTCATACTCTTATCATTTAATTTATATTGGCATAAGATAGTTCCTATTGGGCTATTAAACTTAAGGAAGCTGTTATGTTTTTCCGAACAATAGTATTAGTTTTTCTCTACTAGCTTTTTACAAGTCATTCCTAGAATCACTTGCGTTAAGAAATGGTTATTCGATTTTAAATTGAGATTTCAAATTGATGTTCTCTTTTACAGTGAGCATATCTTTGGGGAATTGTGCATTTTCCTTGCGAGAAAGTATACATGTCGTGTAGCTTTGCAATATTTGGGATGTTTTATTTCTGTAATTTAATGTTATGTACTTACCAAGCGGCCATCACGCGAATCAATCAAACTACTTACCGATTTCTATAAATACTGTCGGACCCACCACTAAAATGGACCCGTCAGAGTACTATTTGTTTGATATACTTACATATGAGTAAATTTCTTTGATTTATACTTTCCGTAGTATGGTAAGGCTCTTTGGTTTATTCTTACCGGGGATGTTAGCGGTGGGGCTATCATATTGGAATATTCTGTTAGATATACAAACTTGCCATTTGACTTTAACATTAAAACTTTTTGTTAATTGTTATTGTCACATGAAAAAATAAGTTATAATTGATGTGTCACATTGGCAGATAAATAGAATTTTAATCAAAGATAATTTTAATATCACGGAGATATTAATAAGATATTTCTAGATTTTAGTCAGATTTTGTTTTGTATCCGCTATTATTTTTCCTCGAAATTACCGAAAAATAAATAGCGGAAGTCATAATATAAAGAAGAAAGAAATAAATACTACTGAAGATTATAAAAGATATGAACATTAACAAAATTTCTGAATGAGTTTCAATCTCTGTGGTTGTTGTTTTTTATGGGACAGAGGAGACTCGACTGTGTTAGGTAAATGTTTCTTCTTTACATATCATTGCAAAGGAAAGGTTACTTTTATATGAACATGGCATAGTGACCCTTCTGCACCTTATAATAAGTATAATATTCCAGAAAGAGTCTCAACTAACGAAGATAATTATCCCTCGGTATAAGTATTCTCTAAACTTGTTTATGCGATCAGCAAAGTATAATGCTTGAGGTAAGATATATTATATATCCGCCCAGAAAGCGACTACCGTATACAAGGTGTTAAAACCCGCCATAGTGGCCTACTTAAGTATCGCGTTCCGGCATCAGACTTTGTATATCTGGTTGCAACAGGCCGGCATAATTGTATCGGCTGACGAGGGGTAATCATTTCTCGTGAGTCGACATTCTATTAGACCCCACTCTATTTAACATCAGGTGCAGTAGGATCGCTGCCGCATATATTATAAAAAAAATAAAGACTCCGTTTGATAAGGCTAATTCCTATAAGCTTCTTTACCTTTGCAATTTGTGGTTGGCGATATAATGATACGATGAAGTGATTCTTGCGCACGCTTCGAGTATTTTGCGCATCAGCGACGCTGTTGCTTTTATCGTAATGCATGTGCATAATAAAAAACGTTTTATCGTTTAGGTTTAAATTAAATACTTCATCTCCGCGTTTGGGAAAGTGGCAGAAACAATTGAACGTCGGAATCCGGGCAGCTCTTAAAGTCTTTAGTTTGTAGCGATGGCAAATACTTTGTCGCGACCGTCGTATTTTTTCAGTGAAATTGAAATGCTTTTCTATCCAACACATGCTTTCATTTTTGGGTTTTACGACTATTTAATTTCAATATACGGTTATGTATGTTCGTTTGGTTATAGGTTTGTGTGAAACAATCTGATCGCAATTTGTGTAAATAGCGAGTGTAGAATGTGATTTTCATATAGGTAGAGATTTTTGTTTTAAAGGCATTAACTGTTAAGCCAAATACTATTGTTTTATCAAAATTGTCGTACTAGAATCATGACGCGTATAAAACTAATTGTTTTTTTTTTCAGAATAATATTGATTGTATAGTAGTAAATAGTAAAACATAATATTAGGAACTTCATAGGTCATTTTGACATTGCGTTACAAATGAAGCCACATGTATATCTTCTTGAAAATAACATTTACGTTATTACCGTAAATGCAAAATTATTAGTGAAGTGTGGTTCAAAAATAATATTCATAAAATGTAACTAATTTTACATACCTTAGTACCACTAGTACTACTGTAAGATAATTCGCTGTACACGCCATTTTCGACCTTATTACAAAATGCTAAAAAAATATGAAGAGTTAAACCGGGATTTGTTGCGAAAATATTGTTAGATTTATTTAATGCAATGCCAAAATGATCCTATATATACTCAACGTTAATAATTAGATATTGTAACCTGTCTTTAGTATAGTGTGTAGTTGTAGTGTAAATATTGATTTATCTTTTACCGTTGTCAAAGGCTCGTGGATTTTGTGTAACAGAGGAATATAGGAATTTTATACTCTAATAATGAAAATTCCCCGCGAACATACTACAGTGCCACGGTGTCATAGCTCGTATTTTACATACATTGACGTAAAACGAAGGTACATCTTGTTCTTAGTAAAAGGATGTCTATTGTTTTTGATGTGGTTACATTTAAATTTGTTTGAAGCTAAAAGGAGTACATATTAGTTTATTAATTATGCTATGGATAACTCATTACCACCATATATGTTTCTTAGATGAATTTTTTGCAATAATGATTACTTATATGTACGCGAATGTTAGACATTAAAATTGAACTATTTTTCGGATTTTATCGCTGTTTTAATTTTACTTTTCTCCCGACGTTTTTTTGCAATGTTAATTAAATTAGACTTGACTTGAGAGCCGCATACTACAGCCTATAGATTCTTAAAAGCCGAGTATTCTCAATAGGTGTATTTACGCATTTTTATCGTTGTTTCAGGTCTTCAGCTGCGGAGCATAGAAGAGCCGGCAGGTGGCGCGGGCGGCGGCATGCCCGCGCCCACCTGCTACGACGCCGAGTGCGCACGGACCGAGGCCTGGCTCGATGAGAACCAGGAGTTTGTGCATGACTACTTCTTGAGGTAGGTAAATATATACTCTATGGACTATAGATAACGTTTAAATTTGGATACACTGATAGAACGATATTTTTTTTCTATTTGTCTAAAATTTAAACAAACATTTTCTTTAATATTTTATAAGCAGTAAAATTACTTTAATGTATCTGTAATTGTTTTTTAGGCTTAATCGCATAATTTGTGTATTAGAAGTTTAGAGATAACCAAAGTAAAACGCATTTTGAATATTTTTTTTACATTTTGGAGGAAAGTAATATATTGAACTAGGCTGTATGCATTGTATATGTAATGCATCGGGTTACATTGACGTCAATCTCGTCGAAATCTTTAGCGCGAGCACAATTTGATCGTTATGCAGATTTTGTATTTTTTAATATATGAATCATCCCGGTATTAGGTATCTTTGTATTTAAAAACTCGTCTAATTATTACATAGAGCAAACCCAATTAATAAGTCGTTCTGGAACATTTATTCATTACACGTGTCAATGATTTAAACATCGGGATCTCATTATTATATTATTTTCCCGGTACATATACACCTACACCTACTATAAAAACATAGATGAATACAAATTACAGTTATATAAAATAGTAACTTAACCAACACGATAAAAAATGCTATTGCAAAAAACCATCATTAAATAATCGTGAGCCGCGTAGCGTTCACTGTGTTAGGAGGTCGCAGGCACCGAAAATCCGTTCGCGGTGAATCTAGGCGGTGTTAATTATTCGGCGCGTCCGCGGTTGCACTTCAAACCGTTCAGTGTTCACCGCCCCGGGAACTCGTTACTAACAATACGCTCTGGTGGAGTCCAAATTGATTAACGGATTATGCGTTTATTATTAATACGTTGGTACATTTGTTAGCACTTCATATGCAATTAAATTTTGCACATAGGCGGATTTAATGCCGTAGGCTTTCTCTGCCATAAACCTTAGGGTGGAGTAGAGATGGACAAGGTAAGTGCATGAAATAAATCTGTTGCCGTAAACAAATACAATAAAATAAATGTAGATATTAAAAAAAATATATATATACAAATACATAAAATACATATATTAAGACAATATTCAATAAGTATAGATATGCCATGCTCTAAAATCGAAACGAAAAATGTTTCCGTTTGCACACACATGTTTTTGTTACATTACATTGACGTGTGTGGAGACATGACTATTTAAACTAGTACAAAAAATACGGCTAGTATTTGACACCTACACGTAGTGTCCCAGTTAGGATAATATACCTACATTTTCAATAAATGGTCCCAATCGGTTTCTAGGAACTATCTCAAAAATGAACCAATCAGAACAGAGTTTCTTTGTCATGCTTATAATAATAATAACAATATCAGCCCTGTATTATATACTTGCCCACTGCTGAGCACGGGCCTCCTCTAATACTGAGAGGGAATAGGCCTTAGTCCACCACGCTGGCCTAGTGCGGATTGGTAGAGAATTTCTCAGGTATGCAGATTTCCTCACGATGTTTTCCTTCACCGTTAAAGCAAGTGATAATTCACAAAGAATACACACATAATTTTTAGAAAGGTCAGAGGTGTGTGCCCTTGGGATTTGAACCTGCGGACATTCGTCTCGGCAGTCCGTTCCACAACCAACTAGGCTATCGCCGCTTTTGACATGCTTATAAATGAGTTATTTTGATTGGTTCATTTTCGGAATTGGGGTTGAGACTGGGATCGATTGTTGAAAACGGCTGTTAGTCTTCTAATCTATAGTCTATATGTCATTGCGTTTGACATCCCCGTTCCGCATAATCCCATCTTTTGGAATGTGTTTGTTATGTATTTCGTCTTCGCGAGATATATTTATCATGTAGTGTAATAATTTTTGTTAACGCATGAGTTGTTTTATTACTATTATTATTATAATGTGGCTGTTCGTTCAAAGTAATTAATATAGTTACAAAGTACATTATATAAAATTATTTAAATTTTAATTAATTAAAATTCAAGATGATTGGCAACAATGATAATATTTAAAATAATTTAAATTATTTAAATTATACGTCCATGTCCATTTTTTGTAATCTGTTTTAGATGAGCTATGTTATTTCCCTTTTACATATTATTAAATTGTTAGATACATTAACTTATTATAATTACGACACGCTTCATGTTGGTCTCGCTATCTTATTTACAAAAAACATGCGCACACGCACGTGAGAGATAACGTACAATCTTGATTATTGAACTAAATAATTTTGTTTAATACATTTAAATTACGATAAAGATACCTGACGGTTTATTGAACTAAAATATAATATAGCACTTCAAATATGGCATACGTGTTGACCTTTTTTGTAAAAGCTGTAGAGTACAGTCAGCTACAAAATAGCAGAATAATTTCAAAATTTCTAAATGCTTATATGCGCATAGTATCTTCAATCGAAATATTCCATTTCTTTATCTTCTTCTTCTATATATATAAAAATGAATTGCTGTTCGTTAGTCTCGCTAAAACTCGAGAACGGCTGAACGGATTTATCTTATCTTGGTCTTGAATTATTCGTGGAGGTCTAGGGAAGGTTTAAAAGGTGAGAAAAATTCGAATAATTGCCGGGAAAATCCTCAAAACAGCATTTTTCTATTTCCCATACAAACGTTTTCTAACTAATACGTAGAGTCAATTTGAGCTTTATTGCTATTGTATAAAGTTCACTGTTGTCTAAGCAATGTAGGTGTGTTCCTAACATCAAAGCAGTGTGCGTTGGAGCACAGAATATAATAATGTAATGTCGCGTTCTGAAACTCAACAAAAGTGATATCGCGGACCCGACTAAATTGAACAGTCACAAAATTTAATATATCATTAGTTATTTGGTTGGCTTCACGATATTATTTCTTTTGTTTTACTTTAAAATGCATGTTTTCGTTATGGACAATTTTTGAGCTACTTTTGCATATCTATACTTATAATAAATCTGTAGAGAGGTCAATTCTGTACATGAAATATATTTCCAAAATAACTTTGGGTGATTAGGGATCGATACTGATGCCAAAAATGCAATTAGTAAAATTTTTGTCTGTCTGTCTGTATAACCGTTATAGAAACAAAAACTACTCGACGGATTTTAACTTAACTTGGTACAATTATTTTTCATACTCCTGAGCTGGTTATAGTATACTTTGCATCACGCTACAATTAATAGGAGCATAGCAGTGATCAGCTTCCGTCATTTCGTGTGCAACCTTAATGGTTAAAAGTTCCTTCAATTTCACCAGGATCCCATCATCAGACCCTGACCGGACAATCGGACCACCTGCATACCACCATAAATTAAAAAAACATCCCGACAAATTGAGCACCTTCTCCATTTTTGAAACCCGAAATCCACGCGGGCGAAGCTGCGGGCGGAAGCTAGTCTAACATAAAATAAACTTGGTCGGCAGTTTCTTTGGGCTTCACTTCACTTAACATGAGGTGCAGGGAAACCAAGTTGCTGAGCTACGACAAAAAAAACTCTAAAGTTTATTTTACTAATGAAAAAACGATTGTAGTAATACAAAAGTTTAAAGGCGATTTTGAATTTCTTTAATTACTTTTATAGCTGACTGTACCTTTTACAACGAAACAGGGTCATTCTATCGAATGAATCATAACGTTTGAAAGGCATTGTGTAGGATTTGAGTACTGTTCCATAAATATACAGTTGTATGACATTGTTCAAACAATATTTTATTCGTTCGTATTTATCTACCGTTTTCAAATGAATAATCGTGTCGTTTATTAACTTTCTCGCGAACTTAACGATGAGATGACAGATGTAAAGATGGCATAGAGAAACTATACCGGTAAAACATTAGCAAGTGCCAAGTAGGTCGGCGACATGTATTACATTGTAGACGATTGACACGGGCCCCGGCGAGGAGACGCGAAACTTTTCCACCCTCATATTTTTACCTGTCATAAGGAATTATTATAATATAGTAGTTGTGACGGCGAACTCGTGAAAAATGATAAAATGTGTAAATATTTAGATCTGGCGCGTGGGGTTACCGACATGCCGCGTGTGGACTCGATTATCATTGTTGATAGTCGGATCGACCAATAAGCACGAGTCGACCAACATCTTTACATCATTCAAGGTTCTGATACAGTAGCGCGTAATTTGGTCGCATATATTTTAAAGATAAAAATGGATTATGTTAAAGATCAATTCATGCAAAGGGTCGATACTTTACAATCAATATTGATATTAAAATCTCACAATTTTCGACACTTTTCCAATAAATAAACACGCAACTCCAATATTGTGAATGCCGCGAGGCCGTGAATGCTGTCTTAATGAAAATTACAGTCATTAGACTCGGGTTTTCCGCCGAGTTCCTAATTGAAGGAACGTTGATAACGGAACTCCGTAGTTTCGCCCACTGCCGTTAGCGCTGTACTTAACTCTGACGGATTAAGTTTTCTGATCAACTCTGAAATTTGATCGCGCTGAAATTTATATTTTTCAGTTGGCTTAGGAATAAACTGACACTTAAAATCATCATGAAAGTGAAATTCAATTATAGAATAGTTTTTAGCTATTCATAATTGTTTTCACTGTTATAAAGTATTAAAACGTCTCTCTTCTAAGTAACTTAAGTGTGAATTAGTTAATGGCACAATTTTCATAGTTTGAGAAATCCACGATTATAAAAGATATTCCTTTTGAAGGTTTAGCGAACTTGGAGCGGTGCCATGGCGTTCTGGCAAGTCCATTGTTTCGCTGGGCTATGCAAAATTCCTCAGCATCAAATTAGCGACTTGGCACTCGTTAGGCTGTATGTCAACTTGAACATGATTCTAGAGTTATTTCTAACTTTGATGTCCTAACTCTTAGTTGAATTCTTGGCGTACTTATTTCACCACATTCTGTCCCGCGTGGAACGTGTAAAATGTATTTGAAAGGATTCGCTTTCTACCGCCGAAACGTTAGGCAAAATTATTGTTTAAACATAGGAATTAGTCGATGTTTTCTGTTAAAATTTCGCACAAGCGAAATGTGTAACAGCTCTAGATATTTTATGTTAGCTATCTATCAAGGGAGGAATTTTGTATTTGCTTTTCAGCAGCGAAAATGGTTTTTGTTTAGGACTGTTAATTACTGTCCTCATTGTTTAAAGCCTTCGGCTTTATCGTCAAACTTCAGTTTATTTAGGTTGAGAGGTACACTTTAATGATGTTTTCGAAACTTGCCATGTTTGAATTTTGTTGTGTCATGTGCCGCGTCTCGCGCAAAATTTCTCATTGCCTATATTTATTATTTGCCAGATGTGTATATAATTTATTATGATTACTTTATCGCCATATTTTATTCTTGTTTTAAACTTTTTTATTTTAATGCACTGCACACTATATACGTACAGTGTTACAAAATGTATAAAATTGTTCTCTCGGGTACACATAACCTTATTTTTTATTAAGCTTTGTGTAGTTTGTATGCAAACAAGGTGCAGTCGGCCGTAGTTAAAAGAAATTAGTGCAGTATACTGTGAAGTGAGGCAAAATTCCACTAATGAAAAAGTCAGGTTCAACAATCATTCAGGTCGGGCATTAGTTTTGTTATAGTTGCTATTTTTGATTGAAACTACAAAACCGTATGGACGGGGTTTTATAATACATATAATAGTATAGATAAGGTATAGCATTGATCGTTGTGATTCTTAATATGTGTTTAATTAATAGTGGTTGGTAAAGTTCACGGAATTAATTATTATGATAAACCAACTGATATTACTCAAACTATAAAGTAAAGAATTAAAGGTTTATGTGAAATTTTTAATTCCATTACAGATAATAAGCCTCAAGGCGTACATCGTAAAATTGCAATAAATTTAGTGCCTTTTTAATAATTTCCGGGCAAACCGAACGTAAACTGAGAACTGGTAATAAGGAAGCTGGCCAGTTGGAAACGTACTGATGCTCGTAACTGTCATTAAACTAGTTATAAAGTTATGAATATACAGCTGGAAACAGCCTTTGTCCGGTGCAAAGCACTCAGCGCCGGTCCGTGCCGTGAAACGTAACTTTACGAGAAACAACTTGTTCAGAAATTATTGCGAGAAGTTAAAATAATCGCTTATGTGACCGTCTGTAAATAGGCCATAAAACTTGATGAAGAGTTTCATATCATGAGCGTCTTATAAATGAACCATGAATGATGCTCTACGATTGATATAATAATTATACGGAAATGCATACAGTCTGTGTTTATGCCAACGGGAAATATGCAAAAATACTAACTTACTTTAGAATAAAACTACTTATGGATTTTATTGCGGTTATTTATATTATTTTCTTCCGATGTTTGGAAGATTTTGGAAACTTCATGGTTCTCACAGTCCGCCCCGTGACCATGAAGGCTGCAGTCTTCGAAACATTGGCAGAAAATAATACCATAAATAGCAGCAATAAATTTCCTAAATAGTTTTATTTCAATGTCTAACTTTCGCGTAAACATAAGAACTCATTATGTTAATTACTTACTAGATATCGTTAAAAATTTCACGACGATTAATTGAGCGTGATTAAGGCAGTTTCGCAATGTTCAATCATTTTGTTTTTAACATTTATCACATTAAATAGCTAATATAGATAATACTCATTTAATAACCATTTTTTTGCGAGCATAGATGTGTTTTTATTTTTGGTTATTTTTTACAATTATGTGACGAGTAGCATTAATCAGAAGTTGTAAAACAGGCCGTAAATAAAATTAAAAAAAAATATTATAAATCCGCTATGCATCCGCATAAGTAAATTTTCTTACAATACAGAAACTCACAGTTCTTTTCTGGTATATAAATTACATATGACATGTACGAACTTCGGACTGAATCTTTCTTTTTCAATCAGAAATGGACATTACGATGGCACCTACCCAGGCGGACGCTCTCATATTAGAGACTTCCAGTAAAATCTATCGGAATGCGACAAAAATTCATTAAATTCCTACATCTATCTCGGAGGTGAATGGTAAAAACCACAAATAGAATCGAGTTGATAGTACTAATTATGATCATAAATATAAATGGTAATGCATTAACACAGCTCACGTGAGTTATAATATTTTTATCGACTTCTTGATAATTAAATAATAATACTTACTACTACAATTTGAGTATAGCTGAAGGCTATTTTTAAAATTCGAATCTGGACTCTATTTTAAAACGTTTTACAGGTTGTTGTTAAATTGTGTTTTGTTTAAATCAAATCAAATATTTATTGTGTGATTTTTGGTACAATAGTATAACATTACTTTCGTAGGTTTCTCATATATACGCCTGGGTAGGTAACACCGCAATGTCTATTCCTGCCGCCTAGCAGCAGTGTGTAACCACTGTTGTGTTTCGGTTAGAAGGAATTGTAGCCAGTGTAATTACTGGACATAATAAGACATAACATGTCATGTCTCAGGATGGCGAGTGCAGTGAAATACCAAACAATACTTTGTAATTCAAGGTGTTAGATGGTAGTTCGGCTGTTTATGGGCGGTCGTATCGTTTACTATCAGGCGAACGGCAAGCTCCTCTCGTCATTCAAAGCTATAAAAAATATCATTATGATTTAGTTCTATAAAAATTGACCCTATTCTGTGTATACAATTTATTTACACAAACTGTCAAAGGTATATACATAGGTACAAAATAGTTTGCTTTCAAAATAGTTCATTACATCTTGGCAACAGAGTGGCGCATGTAATAACACGGTAGTTTATAAGATCAGTGTTTTGAACTCGACACCGATGTGCCGTTTGCCTATTTGCTTGCAAATGTCACATCCAAGAATTACCATTCAACCCTCACAGTTCGACGTCCTGAAAATGGTAAAGAGGATATCAACAATTTTACTGTATGCCATAAAGAGTTCAGTAATTTGGTTTACACCATTTTGTCGTCGTGCGTGTATTGTCATAGTGGTTTTCGTTGTATATTAATATTATTTTTATTGTAATTGCTGTTTATATACTGTTGTTGAGAATTAGTTGATGAAGAAAAATAATGCTCTGTTATGTATAGTCTTATTCGATACCTAGTACTTAGAGGACATTACTTATGTGTATAGATTGTATTTTATTAAAAAAATGATATTTAGGAGAATGCAAAGATTTTTATCCCTGATGCCTCATACATCCAATAACGGATTAAAACCACCGATGTGACAATAAGTATGTTTTCTTTTATAATATTAATTTGGTTTGCTCTGTGTCTGGTTTAGGAAATTTTTATCAAAGTTAAATATATTGAAAAATTCTTCATCGTTTTTATTACGTTAAAACATAGCGCTGTCTTTTACAAGGCTGTACAATACACACTCATACACATTTTTATCTGCTTTCAACATCGATCTAGTACGTGGTACTTACCACGTACTAAATTTGGCGTTTCGAACATTCACTGTGTTCAACTGAATTGAACTGCAATCCATTCAAACTGACTTTAGTATGGTCAGTATTGACAGCTTGTGGTTGTGTACGGAGTGGCGCTTAAGGTATAAAAACTCGAGTCTTAGTGTAACCCTGGATTGGAATAAAAAATATAAGTCAAATAAGTATAATTATTTGTTGTTCAAGTGAATAAATAGGTTACAGCAGTGACGTTTTGGTTGCCATTTTAGTTCAGATTTTGAACAAATAGTTTATATGGACGTTCATGTCTATAGAATATACGTCAATGGCTTTTATGGTGTTATTTAACCCATTTACCATCGGAATGATTGGAATGTTAGCCGGCTAACATGACATTACGCGTGTCACGGAAAAATAACCTTATTTTGTAATAAATAATAAGGTTATATTCCCGTGACACGCGTAATGTCATGTAACTGTCTTGTAGCTGCTAGGTTAGCCGGCTAACATGTCAAACATTACGTAGTTAAAGCTTGCGTTTTAAATCCATTGTTTGGTGGAGGCCGCGGACGTATGTTATTCGGATATGTTTATAACTGGCTTACTTTTTTATTGCTCAAGCTCACTGAAAGATTCATTCAAGTCGATCAGGAGACAGTTAAATGCCACTGTAAATGCTACTTACCATTTAAAGCATGTAGAATAAATCTACGTCAAAAGATTTTGTAATTTTCTTATTTCCATGCCGTCTTTAGTTCGTAAGCCCCATCTATTCATTCTCACGTCGGTTTCAGAAGTCTTTTTTTCACGCTCAACGGGCAACGGCTTAATTAATTTAATTCAATGTTTTTTGTTTCATAATAAAATAACATCTTTTGTGTACGCCTATGTTTCTAAGTACTGTGTACGTTTATAAATATTCAATGACTTAAATGTAATAGTCATTTTTATACTTAGTAAACGTTTCGAAAATCAATTTTGTGTACATTCTGTACTTTGTACTAACTAAAACTTTTTTCGCCATGATTAATGTGGAAGCCATTTTATAAGATACGTGACAAACAGGGAGCCTGACTTTTGGAATTATGATACGGGATTTTGCATCGTGAAACTGTGATAATCTAACAGTTTATTCTCAAAAAAAAAAAAAAAATACAAAATACCTTGTCTTTCAGATAATGTCCGCTTTGCAATATTAATATTTTTTCGTATTCAAAAAGATATTTTCTTTGTAAATATAAAACGAAATATGGATGATCTAAAAGGGTCTATTGATACACGAGCTAGTCTCACAAAGGATGATGAAGAGCCGCTGATTTGGCATTAAATACTAAGAACACTGTTGTTTTTTTTTTGTAAAATATATTTTTTCATGTCAAAAATCAGTTATAAATTATTTATGATAAGCCGCATGAGTTTGTTTTATGAATATGGGACGTATAATAGCTGGTTAACAAACTGAACACATTACCGTGTAGTGAGTCGTTTATACTATGAGGATTTATATTAATTTATAATATTATACTGTCTCAGTACTCAACCTATAATAGGATAATTTCTTTAAGGCGATACCTCAAGGTCCATTTTCATACATTTTGTTTTAATATGACGAAATTTTAAAGGCAGAAATATCCATGATTATTAATTATTTTTACATTTTTCTTTCAACTGCGAGAACTAATCACTAACTAGACGTGAATTTAAATTCTTTACTTGCCAATACTTGTTTAGTTACCCAGATTAAAGCCGAAACAAAATGTATGAAAATGGACCTTGAGGTATCGCCTTAAGATAAAAAATTATCAAGCTTACCACTATCAGTCTTATAAAAAATTCGCAAAGCTATGCTTAGTTAAAACACAAATTTACTCGATCAGCTGTAACTCAAAACCCTCCATCTTGCCTCCTAATTATGTTTAAAGTAACCGGTGATGTTTTTGACAGCTATTTAAGCAATTCTTAACCACCTCTTAATGCTAAAACAAGTTTATAAGTAAAACTATTTATCTTAAATTGTTTTAAGACGATTTTGACGTCATGTAATCATCACAATATATTCCTTATGATACTTTATTTATTTATTTACACTTTGTACACATGGTATACAGGCGGACTTAATGCCATGGGCATTCTCTCCCAGTCAACCTTGGGGTGGTGTAGAGAGGACGGAGGCAGGTGTATAATAAAAAACAAATAAAAAGAGTAATAATAAACAAATGTAATAACAACATACTCGCATATATAAATATATAGACTTTATCGTTTTGATAATTGATATTGATGTGTTTATGTGTGTGCAGGAAAGCGACTCGGCAAGTGGTGGACGCGTGGCTGGTGTCTCACGCGACGCCGCCGAGCGCGGAGCTCGCGTCGCCCTCGCGCGCCGGCTCTGGTTCGGGGGCCACCACGCCCGTCAGGTAACGTTTCAAACATTAAATACTATGACTTATTAATAAAAAGGTGTAGATGCGTTATAAATATTGCGAGTGGCACGCTAAAATTGTACTTATTAGCACCACCAGCCTTAGTATCGCATCAGCTTCTGATAAAGGTTGTCTAAAGAATGTTTCATGAAATGATACGAATGTGATATTAATGAGGTTTTGATATATCATACTAAATTCAAGTATCATACAGTTTGCTATTAAAGTAATATTTAATGTCGTATCTCCATATTTTAACTAAAAATCATTGATTAAATGCGTGTAGTATTACGGCGTTTTCCATTTTCAGTGGTAGGCAGAGGCATATTAACATTCATATTTCCCTAGCTATATTTAATCCTGGGTAATTCAAAATATTAAAATAAAATTATTTACGGGATTTATCGCGGTTATCTATATTATTATTTTCTCCTGACGTTTCGAAGGCTTTGCAGCCTTCATGGTCACGGTGCGGACTGATGTGTTGGTCATCCGCAAGTGGAAGTTACAATATCTACCTTCATTTTACAATAAGTGACATCTAATTATGTGCACTATCAAAGTGCTAAACCAACAGCATTTTAATTGTAACAGGCCCTTGCCGGTACCGAGCTTGGAATGGCGTTACTCTGATTATTCATTTTTTTTTAAAAACATTCTACTATTTAAATTAGCACAGTCGATGAAAGGGTCCTAAAATTTGCAATAACACTATAAAATAACATTTTATGCATTTTCATATATTCCGGTAACTACTAATTATGATAAATGAGCTGATTCTGATTACCTATATATTCACTTCTCAAAAACTTATAAAATTTGCAAGTTAGACCGTAAATTCACATTTTATCTTCGGATAAACATCGATTTGGTTTGCACAGCAATTCTGCTTACAACGCTCTGCTGTCGGTAAATAGTACAATTGGAACGAAACACGTTTCGCTCGAAAACTCGATTAAAAAACTATTATGATAAAAAAAAAGTCGTGACATTTTTATGGCACGTTCTGAATTTTTTAATTGTAATATTGATGTATAATTTGGTTGGCTGCTTTTAGAAGAAGAAAGCCATAGAGTGATTTCTTAAAAAAAAACTATCATTAGTTAAAAAAATTGTGACATTTTATGACACGTTCTGGATTTGTAATAGTAATATTGGTATATAATTTGGCTGGCAGCAATTAGATATGGAAAGACATTGAGTGTCTTATGTGAGGCGAATGTTTAATGTCACAACATGATTATGGATTTATTTATATATATATATATACATTGATTAAACTAGTTACCTATTATGTCCTACGTTTAAAACATTCAAAATTAATCTTAGAAATATTATAACGCATAGTTTTAGCGAAAAGTTGGAGCTTCAATAAATTTTCCTTATCCTTTCCTAGACGGAAACGCGAGTGCCTCCATCAATCTTATGTCGTCGTCTTGTTCCTACCTACCCACAATACCACGAGAATCCTCTGAATAGATTACGAGGACATTCTGTACTTAACTCGTGTTGTATTTTATGTTAAAACCAAACTGCGGATTGATTGCTAACACACTATTAATTTCTTATGACATTTCTTACGTCAATAAACTATTATTATTTATGGACGTAAGAAATGGGCCCAACACAAAAACATTACTGAAAAATGGACGGCAAAGTCAAATTCGCAATATCGCTTACTCGGAAATACTCTAGTAATTTTGTTTTAAAAACTAAACTACTGAATCGATTTTAAAAATATTTGTATGGGACCAATCTGAAAATATATTCTATAAAAAATCCAAATCGATTAGTAAATGACTGAACTCTGAGGTAACAAACTTTAAATACACATCGAATTGAGAATCTTCTTCTTTTTTGGAAGTAGGTTTAAAAAGTGTTGCATAATAGCTGTTATTCATTTTATATCGAAATGAATAAAATTTCATTTATTGTAGGTATTGTATAAATATTAGACACGGCTGAGTTAAAGCTTAATGAACACTGGTGCTATTAAACAGCTTTTATTACACGGAGTTTAATAGAACAGACCTTGGACTAGCACGGATCAAGGCGAAACGAGAAAATAAAGTGATCATATACCGGACACTCTTGGCAGGCGCATGTCTCTTTATCTTTCTAACGTGAATCATAGAAATCTTGATTTTCTTTTTAATGATACCCTTTTTAAAAGTATGCGCAACACTTCCGATAGGAAAGGCCACCGCGTCGACAGACTTGGTGTTCATAACGATATCATTAAGCCAGAAATATCTGTTGATGAAAAAACGCGACGAAACAAACTTAAAGTACCCTCCTTTCATTATCTTTGAAAAGTTAGCGGTCTGTTCAAATAAGTTTCCTTACAGCCGCCCACTTTTGTTCCATAAGTACAAAATTTGTATTCACCTAATACGGGGCTACTTGAAAATGACTTCCCGAACTTTTAACTGATGATGTAACCTCGACAGTTCGGAAAGTTCCACTAGAACGTATTCTTTGTTGTTCGGTGTAAATTAAGTGACCAACGTTGTGTACAATTTTTATTTTTATATGATTCGATATATTTAAATTGTGTGAAGTGAATGTGTTAGATGTTGCAAGTTACAAATCAAAATATTAGTTACCTGTTTATCTTTTCACACATTGTTAAATATTAAATTTTATATTAACGTGAGGAAAAAATCTTACCCCTATTAAACTAAATTACGCGCATGAATTAGTGAGATTTGGCATATAAAGGAGTGTAGATAAAAAGAAATTATGTTACAAATATATTAAACTCGTCGGTCGAATTTCGACCACTGGACGGCCTCTAGTTTTCATAATACAAAACACACGCAATTTTAATGAACAGGTAATACATGAATATGGAACATATTGTTATAATATTGAATATCATATTATGGAATAATTTAAATATCGAACGCAGGAAATAATATTTGTTATTCTCGTGTGACGATGGTTCACACAAATGACCTAATCTCTACATAAACCTCAACAGGCGTAGTATTTTACGTCGAATAATTAGTTTATATTTGATATGTATATATATTTTTATTTATTATACTAATAAACACGCATAATTTCGCAATTATTTCTCAATTTTCATATATCATTGTGTATGAGTTGACGAAATAATGATTGGCGTTTTTTTTATCAGATAAGTCTGGCCCGGTTTTCTTTTACATAATGTGATTTATCATATTTTTTTTATTAAAGCACTATAATGTATTTATGAATAAACATGATCATCTAATTGTCTCATCAGCCACAGGAAGTCAATCGTTGAATACAGGCTTCCCTCTCAGAATACCAAGTTGTGTGCTATTTACTGCCTCTTTAGTAATACCTAAAATGTAGGTATCTACTAGTATGTTACTATCGATCCATAGCCACACTAAAACGCAGTAATGTGTCGACAGGAAGATCTCTGCGCACGAGTTCGAGCGCGGCGGTCTGCTGAAGCCGCTGGTGACGACGGTGGACGGGACGCCCACGTTCCTGGGGGACCAGCCGCCTCACGCCACACCTTCCAGGCCGCAGCGGCGATCAAGGCACGAACTTAGACAGCTCGACGAGAAAGAGCTTATATTTGAACTAGTGAGTACTGTGTGATTTGCAGGTTGAGTGTTAGGCTGCAGTTTAGACGATGCCAAGTTTCTTGCTATTCATGCAAGCCCGCGAATTTGGACTCTAGTCCCTGGCCACAATATTCAAATTCCTTCTGATCAAACAACTCTGTGGTTTCAGTGTCAAATAAACGCAGCCTTTCGACTCGACCTCGAGTAGAATTTGTGTTGTTGATATGGTTAATTAACTACTGACGCTACTTACAACTTCATAAGCCTAATCAACAGAATCCAGCAGAATGATCTTTCTTTATAGGGGTCAAATAGGTGGTATCATAGGGAAGTTAAACTCCAAGCTTTATATTTTAAAATTTCTCAAAGGAACATGAAATAATGTAAATACCTATATAAAATTAAGTAATGTATTTAAAATGCTTCTTAATTGAGTTTCGAAACGTCGTTCGACTATGTTGATCTATTTATTATGTTTTGATGGTTACACCTTAACCGTGTACCTTGTCTGTTGTGCCAGTGAGTTTGACACGGGTTCAAATAATCTTACATGCCTTAATATTATGTAAAGTGATTTCCAAGAAGAAAATTGAGCCCAATAAACCCATTTTCGGAAAACAAATCGAGGTTTTCACGGTTGACGCCACAAACCAATGGGGCGATAAAACAAAGAGAAATTTCGAAATTAAACGGCAACACTTGGCGGGCCAAGTGAAATGTTAAGATATTAAACGTGAATAAAGCGAAACCGTCCGCAGGAACCCGGCATATTTTATTAATTAGGTATACGAGGCTTGTTGATGGAAATTTAATTTCGCAGACCTTATATTACCGCTATTTTCATTTACTTTTAACGTTAATCTTTTCACTCGTACCTAATACTCCCTAAATTAATGAACGAATTTTGTGTTTTATAACAATATTTCTGAACGTTCATTGTTATACACATTTGAATGTTAATTTAAATCGTAAAAGGTAATTAACTTGATAAAGTAACCCCGTTACAATTCGCCCGTTGAAACAAACATATTTTAAATTATATGTAATGAATTGTACAAATTATTTGATAAACGGAAAAGGTAGTTTGTTAAAAAAGGTTACGATCGATGACGCGTTTGCTACGTTTACAAAAATCAATCACTTATTCAGATGTCATCATAGTTATAGATGACGCAAAGGTGGGGTGAATTGCTTCATAATTAAATTAGGTATTACATAAATGCATCCAGTACATTAAGTAACTTTACGTGTACAAAAAAAACATGATTGTTCCGTAGTCTTAGAAAGCAAATTGTCACGTGTGAAAACTTTGAAGTTAAATTTACATAATTTATAATTATGAGCCAAGCAACGTGGCGCGCTCTAGGGGAGGCCTATGTATGTTCAGCAGTCAACAGTTGTAGGCTGATGAGAATTTATAGTTACAAAGGCATCTTCCGAAAATTCAGATAGTTCCCCCGAATATGACCTTAAAGTCCGACCCGTATAGAATTTAACTAAAACAATTCGGTGCCAAAAAATATTTTAACCAAATTGTAGCGTTAAATTCGCTCGCCAATTTATTCTGAGAAACTGAGAGCCGACAGAGGCTAACACCGAATGTCCTTCGAAAAAAAACACTGGCACTGGCTAGACTGGCTACTAGCCGAAAATTATTACCCAGTGTGAATATTTTTTGTATAAGAGGGCCTTGGTTTATGGTAGCATATATGTGTACACATATACTTAAGAATTCTCCATACCACTTTCGAGGGCATGTGACTAAACCTTCGCAATAGTAGAAAAAGCCAATGCCTAGCAGTGGGCAGTTTAAAACACAGGGCTGGTTATTCTTTTTATATATGGGCTGCAGTGGCGAAAGGTGAAGTTTTCCAAAAGGGAACATGACAAAACATACAAGTTACAAATATGCATAAATGTGGCCTGCAAATTGTTCTAATGTTAATTATATTCTACATAAATCTTAAATAAAGGGAAGCCGACAGGGATCGTGTTATATTGACCGTTCGCCACTATTGGGCTGTAGACCAAGAGGATCAACATTCGAACATGCTTGAAAATTGTTTCATCTACCCCACATTGAAGAGTTAAGAACAGGTTGCACATTTTGTTAAGCTTGAATGATTGTTAACAAGCAATAAGCATAGGTATCGACTAACCGAAGTCGACTCAGACATCAGTACTGATATCTCTGGAGTAATATTTGAGAGCAAAGAAAAATAGGCAAGGGGAAAGAGAAAAGGAAGGAATCTTTTTATTGAAGATTGAATAGTTTTCTGTGTTTCAGCCTTTTGTACAGCTTTTGAGTTAACTGACCCAAAACACATGATCTACATAACTACATAATGTATTCGCCTATAAATAGCAACACATATTAAATAATGTTATCATAGTTTTCAATTTTCGCTCTTAATTATTATCTCCGGCCTCAATAAAAGGATTAGGGTGATAAAATCCGCAGACCACGATACGTAGTCCACGCATTATATCTACCTCCAGCGAGGGTCAATCAAGAGCTCCCGTAATATCATTAAAAGTCAATTTGTGAAGTACGATCCGGTGTCGGTTTACATTATTGTGCCTAAATTAGGCCTCTGTCGGCTCGCCACTCGGACACAGGTCAGCGTCGATAAAGCAACCCGTTCAGATAATTACATGTAAACACATCGGCCGCACACCAAACCCCGGTTCAGTGGAAGAGGCGGCTAATTAATTAAATTCGATCCCCTTCGGCGCTCTTATTGTTTCTCCTGTTTTTTATCCGCCATTGGAATTGGCGTGTACGAAACTCTAAACAGTTTTTTTCTCACACATCTAATAGCATGTTGGGTTTTCTGGCAAATGCTTAACCATTGTCTAGCATTCGTTAGTATTCTTCATTAAAAGTATTAAATTCAAATCTTTCGTCTTATGATTACACTCCTGAACTTTATCCGCAATTGGTATTAGCGTTTACGAACCTATAAACGGTTTTTTTCTCACATATCTAAAAGCATGTTGGGTTTTCTGGCAAATGCTTAACCATTGTCTGGGATTCGGTAGTGTTCTTCATCAAAAGTAATAATTTCAAATCTTTCGTCTTATGATTACATTCCTGTATTTTATCTTCAATTGGTATTAGCGTGTACGAACCTCTAAACGGTTTTTTTCTCACACATCTAAAAGCATGTTAGGTTCTTTGCCAAATGGTTCACCTTTGTCTGGCATTTCTTAGTGTTCATCAAAAGTATTGAAATAAAGTCTTTCGTCTTATGATTACGTATAAACTGCATATCAATCAAAATATCTTTCTAACACAAAATTCTGCTTCATGTGATCAATTTTTGACATTTCGCTATATGAGCGTCTCTCAGCAATTTTTATTGGACATGGCAATCACCCTCATCCATCACGATAAGCATCTTCAACACGTGACTCATTATCTTTGAGGAAAGTGTGCAAAATAAGAGCGACAAGCTCGTCCCATGTCACATCTTGCGAAAGTGAAATACACAGCAATTCTTTATGGTGTGTCAAGATTCTTAGCCTTATGTGGCGATGTTATATATTTTACTTCGATGTTTAATACACTACTTTATATTTTCCCGTTTATAAAAAAATACATAAGTTATATAAATTCTACAGATACGTAATCTTAGCAAAATTAAGATATTGGAAACTAACAGTGTAGTATGTATATAAACGTATGCACATTTGCTAGAATGAATACGTTTCTCTTTCAGAAGTTAGTGGACATAATTCACATTACTTCATAATTTCTATGTTTAATTCAATATTTACTCATTTATGTTAATGTATGAGAGCGGTGAATGTATAGGGTGTTGATGATATAAAATTATAGTGAATATTTTAAGTAGCGCAACTTGATTCGATATACAATACTAATGGCCAGTTTCAGAAGTTTAAAGTAAAATTTATTTGACAGTTATCGTATTAAACGGCTAACGGCTTATACTTTTATGTGACGAGTAGCATTTATTTAGGAATGACTTCTACCGCCACATCTGTCGCGTTACACGGGCGGCATTATGAAACTTTATGGATTTGAATAAATTCGTGTCACCCGTTGTGACTCATTGATCGATGGCCGTTATTGTTCTGTAATCTTTGGCACTCTCTGTCACCGCACCGCCGCGCAGTCTCGTCAGTCTCAGTCTCTTTTACTTTATCAACTTTTTTATTTCACCTCTATATAAACTCGTCACGTACTGTATTCGTGAATCAAATCGAAATTTAATGTGTACGATGGTCGATTAATGCGAACTGCGTCCGAGATTCGTAAAGTGTACTGCGCCCACGACATTTCCAGTAAGTCTGTCTCTGTGCGAAGCCCCCGCGCGCCGTCTACTTGCCCGCATTTGATAAAGGACGCTGTCCAACGTCGGTACACATGTACTGAACTGTTTTGTTTAAATAGTTTTATTGAAATTGTTTTGCAGTTTGTGTACTTCTAATGGTGTAGTTGATGCCTAAATACTTTGTGTTGACTCGTTATCTTAATGGTAATGATTGTCTTTATTTGGCATTCAACAAGTAATTCATATCTACGCTCAGATGTTAGGGTAACACTACTATCTTCATTCGCTCAAAAATATTTTTAAATTGTCATTATTTTTTGTAGCCCATCATGAACTACGTGTTCCAGGGCTTTGTCCGTAAATATATTTTCCTTATAGTTTTGACAATTTGAAATTGTGAGTAACCTTTTTGTCCATTAAACCGTTCTTGCCAGTCACCTTGTAATTTCCAGTGTAATAATGAAAACCATATTCGCCATTGTGTATTTTTTTCTTGAAATGCGTCCGTGTGACGTGATGAACGCTTTTTGCTCCCGTTTGGAGTGATGAACTATCGAAACACGTGTAGGTGAGTTGACGTCGCGGGGCGATTGACTGGACAAGACGAACGCACTCGAGTGCGAACGACAGCGCACGTGTGTGTGCGTGGGCGACCGTGAATATTCATAGCATTCATTGATGGCTGACGTCTAAAGACCCGTTTATCTGGGAAACACGATAAGTACGCACAGGCGGTCCGGCGATGTAACCTTTCCACTGCGCCGGTATCCACAGACCGTCATTGTCCACACGCGAAGCATCACGCTCCATTTGGCGGCGTAAATCCCCGAGGGTTCGACCCGTACATTGTGATTACGCGTCTTGTTTGCAATTAGTCGAGAATTGGCGTAACCTTGTACTACACGAAGGCCTACAATACGGTTGTTGAGTTATTAAATGAGTTTCTAACGTAACCTAAATGTTTGGTTAAGTCTTCCCTGATTACTGGAGCGCTACGCTCGACCCAAATAGTCGATAATTAATCATTTTGTGTCGCTATTAACCGAGGACGGTGACTAATGGAGAATGGTGAATTAACAAACCCAACTCGGTACTGTATGGCACATTTGTGAATGTGTATTTCTGTATACAAACAGTTGTTGAACGCAATATAATGTCTCCGCTATAAAGGGAATTGTTGAGCACATTGCGAAAGGATGGCTTCTAATGTGCTCGCTACATTTGAAGACATTAATGCATAACATTGTAGCTTAGTTGAAACGATCATTGTTTGTATTATATAGTTGTAATTGTGTAAATTTGTTCAACATTTTGTACTATTATAACCCTTGTATCAATAATTCATGATTTATCAATAAGTAAGTTAACTATGACATTCAACAAAGCTTTTTTGTTTCATTTAACATCGCAATATGAAAATGAAAATCGTTAATACTTTTTATTTATTTGACGCAAAAGAAACATGATATTTGATTAGGGCCATATGTACTATTCGAATATGTTGCAAATTATATTAGTAAATATAAACTCGGGGTTGATAGGAGTGCTCGACGGAAATTAGTTCGGAAATCATGTTGAGCAGTTGGACGGGGTTTGGGGTGTGACAGCGAGTTAGCGGTGTGGGTGGACACTACAGGAGATAGTCACTTCAACGTCTTGGATAAGCGCATTTCAACACGAGATTCGTTGGTCCCTCTTCGAATGTCTTTTCCCGGAAAACTATCAGCTGTTGTAGATATTTGCGGGTTTACAAGTCCCCAAACATGGTATACATGTCTCGTTTAACGCTTTTCGTGTGATTATGAAACAAACATTACTAATTCATATTAACAAGTCATTCAATGGCCGAAATTCGATCGTCGAATTTATTATATTATACAAAAAAATATATTTCTCTCCACTCCCCTGTGTGAACTTAAATCATTCCAAATATTAAACTCCTCCGTACCCTTAAATACGCCAAACACTTTTTCTTCACATATTAATATATGTTGATAATATCGTCAGATATTTAAAATGTTATTACTAACTTACTTGTTGTTTTGGTTGTTTGTACCATGTTTGAAACAGTAGCCGCACGAAGTCGGTTGCGTCGGTGAATTAGCGTTAATACTGCGGGTTTTATCTTACATGTAGATAATTATTTTTAAGACGTATTTTCCTCGTGTTACTTGGAACATCAAATCGATTCGTTTTAATACGACAATTATCGTTTATCGTGTCGCATAGGTATCGAATTTGTGAGATGATTTATTTTTACGCGATATTGATAAAGAAATAAAACTATTTATCGGATTTTATCGCGGCTTTTATATTATAATTATTTCCGACGTTTTGAAGACTGCAGCATTTACGGGGCGAACTGAGGTATAGCTTGTTCGAAACGTCAATGTTACAATATCTACCTATATTTACAATTATATATATTTTTTAGTTTAAAAAAAATGCTGGTGACTGTCCGCCTTACGCAATAAGAGCTTATGACACTTGTGAGCTTATTCTACGTAGATTGGACGATCACCAGTTAATGTCGGTATATAATTAAAATATTAAAAACAGATGATTTAAAAATCAGTAAAAGTTTCTATTAATTACGTGTCAAGGAATTTATTAACATTTCTAAATATAACAGTTAAACAATAGTCAGATCGTCCAGAACGCATTTCACTATCGATTTCTGTCAATGTAAGCAATTGTAGCTAAGCTTATTTTTGCGTTCAGCTATAGTATAGTTCTGTAAGATTATTTTGGAGTCTGCGTGTCAGAACGTGTTTCTGTTTTCATTGTTAGGAATGGGATATTTTGCAGAGTAATAAACGCCCTTAGAATTTATAAACAGAGCAGACTTTATTTACTGTTAGCTGAGTTTTACGCTACATCGTATGTATCTCAGTTACACCATTTTTTGTTCTCGTTATTTTCCATCGCTATAGAAACTACAATGACATTTTTTATATCAGCCAGCTAAATTGATATAATACATATAAAAACTTCAACATTCATTCAGTGAGATACTTAATTTAATTTATATATTAATATTCAATATTTGTAATTGTGTCTATAAAATTTTAATTGTGTATAGTTTAATATTTTATAACACGAAAAAGGAGAATAAACAAAATAAAATACTTGAAATGTTTCCACAATGGGCGGTATAATCGCTAAAAGCGATCTCTTCCAGACAACCTTTGGATGGACAGAAATAGATGTCTAGAAGGCGTGTACAATAAACAGATAGAGTGAGGAATGAAAATACTTCAATAATTAAATATTATAGAATACTCAGGGCGCCTTATACCGCCTACGGGAGCGAATCCGTCTTTTTGCTATTATAGGCGTTTTCATTAAAGAACAGTTTTGAAAGCCATATAGGTAAATAAGGGACTTTTTGACTCTTACCTACACGGCTATCAAAGCTGTCTTTCGAACGCCCGTAATTTAAAAAAGAGGCATAAGCCCCAGCAGACGGAATAGGACCCTCTAGCTGTACATATATAACCATTAAGTTACAATCTATTTGACAAGTAACATTTAGTACAGTAAGAATTCAGCATTATTTATAAATCATGCGTCGATAATCATAGATTCTATACTGATGCAAATGTATGTTTCGTTGTAGGTGAAGGACATATGTAACGAGCTCGAAGTGCGAGTTTTATGCCACAAGATACTGCAGAACGTGTCGATATTGCTCGACGCCGATCGGGGCTCGCTCTTCTTGGTACAAGGAGAGAGAGCGTCGTCACCTCACCCACAGAATGGCAGGTCAGTAACCTCTCTACTAAAGTATACTGAAGGAAGACTACGAACAGGGCAATGCGATGCAATAAATTGCAGTTTTGGAGTTTGTTAAAAGTTCACTTTAGTTAGGTTTTAGTGAGGCGTTTACTCCCTTGAACACGAAGGTTAGAATCCTTGGGAATATTTTAGTTTTATTCAAAGAAATTGAAGTTCCATAAGGTAGAGTTTTAAAATATTCACATAAAATAGACTGGATGTAAGACTGATTCGTAGCATTTTATCCAATCGGAAACCAGGGCTCGTTAGAAAACTTTGTAATTTACTAACAGTCGTTCAGCAGTGTTTCAGCTTATTAATACCTATCTGAATTAAATTATTTATTTGCATTGTGCGTTGTGGCAAGTTTCGATGAGGTTGTCATGTCTGCTGAAGATAAAACCCCTGAAATAAAAATATGAATAAAAAATCCTTTGCAGTCGCATACGCGTGTAAAAACGTAATTCGCTTATCTGACGAAAGTCGCAGAGTTAACGCTATTAGGCTAAGTCGATCCGCCTCTCTCGGCGTATTCGCCGTCCCCGAGGGCTGGTTGCGATTGTCTGACGTTTAAAACGGTTATCCTCAGGCGCTCGATACGCACCGCTCGCCAAAGTTTGTGCCGACTTTACCCTGTGTTTGACACCAATGTTTGCGGCACTCGTGGAAGCATCTAGAATTGCTTCGGTATGGGAAGTTAGAACCTCTTTGTTTGTGTTCGTTCAGGATCGTGTGGGTTTATTTCGATTTGTTATCTGTTGAATATCTGTCGAATTGCTTGACATTATCATAATTAAATTTCTAGGAATAATATCGCACGTACGTTTGTCGTAATTTGTCAGTTAAATTATCCTTCATATCGAAGGGATTAAATCAGTCATAATTATTTGTTTCGTGATTAGATGGAGGTGATATGTGTTATATTTAATTACATCAATATTTGTAACATAAAATATTCAAGTATTTTTATGATATTGATCGACATTAAAATTAAAATAAATGTTGCATTGCCGAGTAGGTTTTATTGATAATTTTGTCAATAATTATATTATTATCATCCAATGTTATTAATGAACCTGAATACCTGCTACGATGCAGGCAAATATGAAAAAATGTAATAGACTACAATTATTGCTATATTATAGTTCCCATTGTTGCATAATATATACATAATATATCACTTCACAATAACTTCAACAGTTTCATCAAACACATAAAGGAAAATTTCCATAAGCCACGATGCGGGAAACAAGAAATTCAATATGCATAAACTTTTAGCGTCCGAGATTAACGACTTGGCGGAAGTTTGCGCGCGTGTTGACACACGTGTCGAATACTTTACTTTCGTGACATTATTCATTCATGGACAAAAACGGAACGACTGGGAAGACGAACTAGTGGTCTTTCCTTTTTTTTTATTTAAGGCACAGCAATTTGGCTTCAATTCGAATGTGTGGGAAGTCTACTAATCCGCACTAGGCCAGCGTGGTGGTCTATCGCCTAATCCCTCTCAGTAGTAGAGGAGGTCCGTGCTCAACAGTGGGATAATAGGGCTGATATTATATATTTAAATGTGGTTTCGAATGACTGTATTTGTCGAAAATGTCGGCCGGCAAAAGATAAATATATTCACGGCCTACCTGGCTTCTTCATACATCGAAGGACCTCGTTGTAGGAAGGTGGGAACATGTATATTGGCGAACTATTCCACAGCTTAAATCTTTATGCCCGGCGTTGGTTTAAAGCAGAATCGCGTGCCGAATTGAGTCGCATTTATTTGCATGCGCGGTGATTAGGCGCGGCGTGTTGCAGCGCGTGCCCAATGGTAGTACTTTCATAGTAAATGTATGACAGGGGAATTAATGCGATTCTATTCGACTCGACGCGCCTAGTCGACGCTGGGCATTGGACGTCTGAGATGGTTGAAATTACACAGGCATCCGTCTCGACGGCGCAAACTCGTTCCTAAAGCAATAAATTCTGATTACAAACCGTCCGACTTGCATTCGAGTGTAAATTCTCATTTCTATTTGCACTATTTTATTAGAGTATCCCTCTTCAAATTTAAACATAATGTATTGCTGTAATACAATTATTATAAATTTAAACAGATGTCTTTGTGATATTATTTGACGTAAAGGCTACATAAAATTCAGTTTAAGTTGTGATATTGTCGATTTTTTAATTGAGATTTCTAAGCGTATAACACTTACTCCATACATAGTTTCAAGTAACAATATAGATCTCCGCTTATTCATGTCCAAATTCTTTACATTACTATTTTTGTTCTATATTTTTATTATCTTTGAATGAGACGCCTAAGACTATGCGGTGTGCAGTATAATTCTACTAATATTATAAATGCGAAAGTTTGTGATGATGGATGTATGTATGTTTGTTCCTCTTTAATGAAAAATCTACTGAACGGATTTGTATGAAACTTTACAGTAATATTGGTTTATATATCAGAATAACATGGTCTACAATTAATAATGAATTTGTGTAATTTGTTCATAATATAACGATACATATCAAGTAAGACGAACAAAAAAATTATCCCGGAAAACTTCTTCATGCAGGCGAAGCCGCGAGCAAAAGCTAGTAATTTATAATCTACTTTCGACTAAATAATTGCATACAAACCCTCATTCTTATGCAATTGATAAGCCATACTTCAAGTAATTAGCACTCATTAATTACGCACTACACACAGGAAGTGTAATCAAATTAATCATGGTAATTGATTTAATCAATTTAATTTATTAGTTTAATTATGATTGTGAATTTAAATGTCAACTAGCCAATATCTTGATGAATTTGATATTTCTTTACCCGCAGAATAAAGGAGACATACAAAAATCGCACAGAATAAAAAAATACTTTGTCTATACGTTATTTGGATTCGAGTTGTTATCAAAAAAAATATTTCTAATTAATGATGTAGGTCATAACATCAGAATGAATAATATTTTGTTGTTGAAACCCGCTTAATTTATAATTAAAGTGCACATTTACCATAGTATATATTTTTCAATTAATTTATTTGCGACGTGTTTAGCATGAAAGGAAAGCAGTGTTCATATTAATATACATTTATATATATTCATTTGAAGTACAATTTTAAAGGCTAGAGATAAATGACGTGCCACCGTTATCATCTATACAGATATGAATAAAAATTAATAAAATACCATTCTCTGGATAAAATATTCTTAGACATATTTAACTTAATAACTTTATAGACAGTTTTTAAATACTAAATTAATTATATTTTCGACACCGTTTAATATAAACAAAACATTCAAGATGTTGGCGTACGTTTCCTTAAAGTTTTAATTCAACCGACAGTTTATATATTAGACTAGTTTGTAAAATAGGGTCTTGTGGTATTTATTTTAATAAGAAATTTTATAATTAATAGTTATGTCAAATTTCAAAGGGTCATAGTTTACCTACCTCATATTAAACAAATCGCATTCCTTACAAACGTTATTGTGGTCTAATGTGGTATTTATTTTAATAAGAAGTTTTTATAATTTTGTTATAACCTCTAAATCTGACTTATGCATAAAATAAGGCTTAAGTCTTGTACACGTTATTTTACGTGGCCACTTAGTATTAAAATATTACAGGTCTCCAAAGATTTCCGGACCTACCTACCTATTTTGAAAATATTAAAGTTGAAGACGTAGGCACACGCCTTGTCAAGCTGAAGTGGAAAGGGTTGGCACACTTGTCACTAGCAGTCACCAAATGGTACTCCAAGAACGGTCATAGATAGAGAAGCAGTCCACTTATGAGCCTGATGATCACATGATATCGCGAGGTTTGCCGGCAAGCAATGGACGAGGCTCGCACGGAACCGAAAAGAGTGGCGTGATAATGAGGAGGCCTATCAGTTTGTGAAGAGGGGCTGATTTTATTGATTGATATTTTGGAAGCGGTCTGCATCCAGCCACTTTCTTATATCTTTTACATACCGTCTGCCCAACTCACAGCTGGACGTCTCGTATCGTATCGTATCTTATCGTATCAGCCTATAATGTCCCAATATTGGGCAAAGGCCTCCCTAAGATCCTTCCATGAATCACGATCCTGCGCTATAGTGAACCAGTTATTTTTAAATGAATCCAGTTCGTCCCGCCATCTCTTCTTTGGTCTGCCTCGACGCCTACGAGCAGTATCAGGGCTCAACAAGGTAGCAATCCTGGCCCAAAATTCGCCAGGCATACGACGTCATATTATATAAATAAATTTGACTGCGTTATTTAAAATCACGTTTTAATGTAAGCTCTTATAGTTGGTGCAATTCCCTTAAATTTAATTTAGCACAGTACAATGGCCTTTGCAGTTGTCTATAAAACGCTGCATGTCTGTACCTAGACTTTGATTGCGTCGGTAAAGTCTAGACTAGACATCGAACGGTATTAATCTACAGGCGGTTACAATTAGTTATATTGGTTTTATTTTTACACTTAATTTAGACTTTTTATGTCGATATTGTTTGTGTAAATATATTTAAAATAAGGTATTTGGATGTAAATTGTGAAAGTTAATATGACGGTAATGTTGCATCCACCATATTATATTTTTCTAATGTAAATCAAGTCAACAAGGTCAAAATAAAAAATCTACAAAAAACAGCGTCGTGTTTTTTAGTTAAATATTTCGTTTGAAATTTACTTATTTGTGAAGACAAAGACCTCTTATGATTATAATACGACCGTTAAATATGCGACATTATTCGGAAAAAAAATAATGTCACTGAACCATATCTAAGCAATCCATTGTATCTCTAAGGCGTCATGATATCGAACGATATTGCGAGCATATAAAAATGTATATAGTGATGGCACATATCCATATAGGTCAAAGAATACAGCATAAAACTTACGTTATTTTTACTAGCTTGTACTATACTGATTTAAAGAACGTGCTCAAATTTCAACATACATAATTTATAATATGGCACATGTTTTATTATTGTTATTTCAAATGGAGTTGGGATTAGATATATGAATAATATAAATTGCGTCTTTGATCTTCAAGTTAAATTGTATTGGGCAGAATATTGTAATGGGTCGATATGCTGGAAAGTTAAAAGGCCATCCGAAACATTCGCAGATCTACATAATGTAGATGTTAATACATATTTTAAAACACGGTTATTAAACGTTATTACTGGTATTATTGTCAAAATATATATAATGCAAGTTTCTAAGCGTAATTAACTTTAAAAGAGCGAAATTTTTTAAATAATATAAAAATGAGAAAACCGCACACTCGGTGCAACCTTTGCCTTCACGAGCACACATGTACGCAATGTACAAAAGCACTCCTAAAACATTCTCACCATTTCCCAGTACTGTACATTCATATAATATTTTCTCGAGTTTCACATTTCATAACTCTTTCCCTTTTGAGATTACTGAAAATAGAATTCTCACATTGAAATTCTTTTTTTAAATGTATTAAGGAAACATTGGAATGAAGGAAATGTTCGAGGGTGTTGGAAGCCTTTATCCTTTGTGTACGGTCATAATGGTGGTGATTATACAATTTGAAATCGAATATATAAAATTCTCGTGTCACACTGTTAGTTTCCAAACTTCTTCGAATCAGCTCGATCGATTCTTAATATGATTTTTTTGTTTATAATTGGTAAATCTGAGAATCGGTTTTAAACAATATTATTTTTAATTCCTAAGTGATAAAGGTGTGCCCCTCCAATTTTTTTTGGGCAAAAGTATTTTAAAGTTTTTTATTTTATTTTTTTATGAATTGGCATCCAAAATACATACAACCCTAAATTTTCACCCTTCTACCACCAACCCCTATTTTTTAATAGAGATATTAATATTTATAAATTTATTTTACTACAAAAATATTTTCTAGAAATAATATATATGGCAAAATAACGTTTGCCTGGTCACCTAGTCGTTATATAAAGATGTTTTAATGTTACAGCTAATCGGATTTTCGGGTGGCAACAAGAATATCTCGCGTCATTGGCATTCAAAACGCGACGACCCCCGTCAATGGCTCTTGAGGCGTAACAATGGGAATAAAGCCCTTTGTATATAGAATTACAGAAACAACTACTTTCGTCAGGCTTCCGTCTTGTGGAAAACCATTAACCATTAGGTACCTAATGTACATTTGTCGCCGCATTTCCTTTTACTGCCGTCTTGTATTACGGATGTTTTGACATGGCCATTGTGGAACGGAGTTGTTAATGTAGTAAATTATAATTTTTATAACTGTTTTTCTCAACAATTAAATGAGTAATGTTTTTTTTGTTAATAAAATTTGCACTTGACAAGAAATTAAAAAATTTAAATTGCCTTTAAATGTGCCCTTGTCAATAATAGTTTTTTCTTCTCTATAATAAACTTCAAGTGTTATACTTTATTTTAGACCAAGGAAAAACAATATTTAGATTGAGGTGAATGTGTAGAAGCGTTTTAAAGATTTATATTTCGGCTTTTTGTGACTGACTGTGCCTATACATTAGTCAAAACCATTAGTCAAGACCGTAGGCTATCAATAATCTTTTTTTTTTTAATTTATTTATGGCTCTGGAAACAAGTCCATTGAGCCCTATCAATAATCATAAACAATAATGTGGCCAGAATGAAGTTTCTTAATGGCAACGTAGCAAATTATGCAGAGTATTCGATATCGTACAATAATTTTCTTCTTCAGTTTAAATATAAATTTTACTTAATTAACTAATTTGCCAGGTGGTTTATACGTAATGGACTAAAAATAGCGCAGAACTTACCTCAGTAACTTATCCCGAAACGCCTACTGGTGTCTGTCTAAGTTTAATTAATTTGTGTGTTGGTTAACTTGCCTCTTGTTTTACTTTGGGCTTAGCTTTAAGTACAAGGTGTACTCCAAATTGGTACAACCCTTGGCGCTATGCCCTTAGTCGTGCGGTCAGACTTTTTTTTTTTCATTACAGTGTTGGGTTTAATATTCTTTGTGCTGTCGTACGTGACAACCCGTATTGTGTTTATAGTTGTTCTAACACGTTGTAGAGTTAGTTTTATTACAACTATACAACTTTTTAAAAAAGCGGCGATAGCCTAGTTGTTTGTGGAACGGACTGCCGAGACGAATTTCCGCAGGTTCAAATCCCAAGGACACACACATCTGACTTTTCTAAAAAAATGTGTGTGTTCGATACGTTCGATATATACAACTTTTAAAAATGATCTCGAATTTTCTCACCTCTCTGGCATATTTAATTTTAAAGACTGTGTCGAGAATGCTTGCAGATTAATATTTATTATCGATTTGCGATTTAATGTAGTTCAGTGTCACATCCAGGCGGTAGGTGGCGGTGTTTCCCACCTCATTCGTTTTATGCACTTTAATAACTTCCCGCGCTCGTTAGCTGGCACACTCTACTTTTTATATCACACTTGAATTTTTTTATGCATTTCCATTTAAATATTATTTGATTCCTTGTGACTGCCTCGGTGGCGTAGTTATATTGCACGTCCGGTACAATAGCGCTCTGAGGTCCTGGGTTCGAATCCCGGGTCGGGCAAAGTGATATTTGGGTTTTTCTGCTCAGTATCAGCCCGGAGTCTGGAATTTGTGCCCGATATGGCGATAGGCTCGCCCCCTATCACATCATGGGTCGGAACATACTTGGCGAAAAGTGGGTGCCCTAGTTGCGCCTCTGCATACCCCTTCGTTTTATGTATTGATTCCTTGTATTTTATATAAAAAGGTTACATGCAATTATTTGTTACCGTTCGCGTTACTATGTTTTGATGTTTCTCTTATACGTTTAATGACTCAGGTTTATAAAAAAAAAAGTTTTACTTTGCAAAGAAATTGGTATGCTCTGCGGCGCTGTTTAAATTTTACTAGCCGCGTAAATTGAATGGGTTGAGATAAAAGTATAAGTCATTTCATCAACGACTAACTGTTACAGGAGCATGCACGCAAACGCTTTTAGCTAACTCCAGCCGCCTCGTCTGCCGCACAATAAATTTATATTTCCCATAGGAGTGATATTAATGTGAAATGTCGCCCTTGAGCGCAGTCTCAGTACTCTCGATAAACAATTTATCGTCGAACGATAGTTAACAGTCGCTTAATGTGAAATATCGACGCTGTTTGCATAACGTATTAATACAACAAATATGGCACTGCGGGCCGAGTTTTATTTATGTTATTCCGCTTTATGTTGGGTTTAATTTCTCGTTGTATGACTTATGATATTATGTATTAGTTTGCTTGCTATACAGATTCAATAATGTTAGGATATTTTAATAACGTTTACGAGAATAAAGTTTTAGGCCTTTGTAGCTTTATAAACATTCTCAAATGATTTTTTTTTACGTGCATAGCAAAGTGACTCTACTGAACCTGATGGTAAACGGAGTGGATTCCGCTAGAATGTCTGACGAGAGCTGATTACCCCTCGGCAGTCGATACAATTATGCCGGCCTGTTGGAACCGGAGATACACAAGCTGATCTCGGAACGCGACACTTACGTGGGCCACTATGGCGGGTTTTAACACCTTGTGCACGGTGGTCGCTATCCGGACGGATTGAGATATATCCTACCACCAGCGAAATACTTAATAATGTCCACATTAACGTGAATAGTTTGAGCATTACATTTTTTTTTACTTCAGCGTCACGATTATAAATACAATAATTTCATTACGATCGTATCTTAAACGATACCCTAACTGCTTTTGTGTTCGGAAATACATTGCTTAATTTGTATGAAATATGATATACCTAAAATAAAGTTTACGGTTGTTGCAAAGTAAACTGCACAGGTATGCAAAATTGGAAAAGATACCTGCATCCAATATAGCTGTGCATTCTCTTACATTTGATATTGACATTGTACGCCGATATTATTTCCGATACAGCATTCTTTTATAATAATACGATCTCGGTGCAGTGCAGTGTTTCTGCAGAATCAACATGGAATATGTTTTATTCTTGGGACATATTTTGTTTTCTTGAGGTAACGCGGAAATTTCTGTATCTACATTCGATTTGTGTTTGTAAGTTATTTTGGCTATAGAGAAATTGGGTAGTGGCAATCAAAGTGATTTCCTGAATGTATATTATCAGCTTGTTGCTTGTGCCTCCAGGGATGGAAAGTACCCCATATTACATTATGTGTGACTTATTCTGCCGGCTAAATTTCACGCAAACTCTCGAGCAGTTTCTGGATTTATTTTCTATAAACATTCCAATTTTGAATTTATAATAATAAAAAAAATTGAATTACTTTTTTGTCTGGCTAATGTGACAAACAAACCTGTAACTTTAGGTCATCTAGATCACGAGTGAACAACACTATTCATTAGTTACCTATAAATATTACACGCTCGATGCAAACGTGCGGCTTATTTAAATGTAATTGATTACACCGATACTTAACACCTTGTCGGGTATCAGTTGCCAGTGTTATATTACTTTGCACCAATCATTCCTGTTCCTTAATAACGTTTGTATAAAGATTACAGTTTATTGACAGGAATTAACTTGCCAGTCGTTTGAATCGCTCTACCGTGTAACCAAATAGTTATTCTAAGTTTCCGCAGATCTTATGTAAGGTTTATATTTGGCTTTACGCCAAAATACACAATGTATTGTATATATTTATTCAACAAAACTATTCTAGTATCGAGAGAGCCTCACAGCGCAGCGATGGTTATACAAGGGTAGTTCTCTGGGGATGTGGAACAATGTTTCACATGTCATATGAGTTGGGTACTACTAAAGAACTCGTTTACATTCCCCAGATGTATTTACACACGACGACGTTTAGAATAAACCAGTGTTTGTTATTTAGAAGTGAAATGAGCTGTTGTTGCTATGTTTATCATTTTGTTACTGGTTAATGTAATAAAATTTGTATTAGGATTGATTTTTGTATCAGATATAATACAATAAAATTTAAAACGACAATTATATGTATGTAGCAAGCTGTCAATTTGTCTCATCTTTATATTTAGTCAGGTTCAAATTTGTTTAATAAATAAATTTTATAAAACGTTTGAAAAATTAGGACTTCGTAAAAATACAGATTTTTATCTCAATAAGTATACACGGGGATGCTGTCAGATCGCACTGTTTATCTTCTATTGTTAGTGGTTAGACCCTAATTTATACTAAGTCTTAAATATAAAATATAACCCGAACCCGACTATTAAAACAAGACTAAAATATTATATTTGAGCTCGTATAAAAAAATTTAAGTACATACTTGTGGTTTAAAAAATGTGTCCGGGAATGTTCATAATTTGACAAACTTTTACCGTTTATGGTATAAAATTATTTTATTTACAAGCAAAAAGCCTGAAAGTTTAAGCCCTTCCTTGACTTAAAATGTAATAAAACAGCGGCCTGTTATCAAAACAATTTGATGATATTTAAAAAGTTTCAGGTCCTACACGTTGTATAACAAGTGATACTCTCACAAGAACAATTCCTAAACGTTTCATTTGCAAATTCTTTATTCATAGCGGTATAGTGCCTTCTTTTGGCGATAATCCAACGTATACAGTACGTGTTTGATTTAAGGCGCTTTCCCTACAAAATGGCGTGCTTACCGTATTTTAGACCTATCTATTCGAAATTTATGATCATAAAGAAAAAAAATATCATCATATATTATGCAATATGTTATCTTTACTTTGGTTGTTTTATTGTTTTTGTTTGGATAATATTTAATTAATTCCAAAATGGAAATTCCATTAATATTATCGGTTCCGTACATTTCTACCAGAAGTACAAATAATTTTAATTAGCAACACTAATAGATAGACAATTTAATAAGGAATGTTTTGTAAGGTAACATTTTCAAAAAGACCTAAAATAGTTTTTTATTTTAATTATTCGTGAAATTCGCATATTCTCGCTCTTAACTCATACGCCGTAAGAGTGTAAAACGAATGCTCAAGGCCATTTGCTAGGATTAGGGTTTTTAACTACACAGGGCAGAATACAAAATTGCCCAACGATCTGTCTTCGATTACACACATCACACACACTTCGCCGATATAATGCGTCGGTCAACCGGTCGGAAAGATTTGAGGAGCTTCTTTCTCTGATACACATTATTGGTATATAGTACATATTGATTTGTAGCAATAGTTGCAAACACTACAAACATTCACGCTTTTATGACTCAAGTGGTAGGCAGAGGCATAAGTAGTGCACCTATTTTTACCGTCAGCATTCCGTCCCTTGTAATAGAGAGCGAGAAATACAAGGACAATTGATTTCGAGCTAAGAAATTGTTTTAACACTAGATTTTGCAATCATTGGATAAATGGTGTTTTAAAGCATAAAATATAACAGCAATAAAAAAAAATACGCTATAAAATATAGCTGTTTGCATAACGTTAAATAAACTTGTCATCTATATTCAGTCATGTTATGATTCATTAATTAATATTGGCAATAAATAAGTAATATAAACTGATTTAATATATTCTCAAAAAAAAAAAAAGCACTGCGAAAACGATGTTAAATGCGATTAATAATAAAAGTAATTAATAATATTCTTGTTTTTATTTTGTTTAACACGAAACTTTCTACAGCGATCATTAATATTTCGTTCGACACGATATCATGAATGTTTTATTAATCAAACATCCTTAGATTAATTTCTTATAATCAATAAATTATAACTAATATCACGATGTTTATATTGTGATGACACTATAACTATTAGACTTGATTTATTTTTTAAACATCGTGAAATATCCATAGAGGGACGCATAATTTAATATTTTTTATTATTTTCAACACAATGAGAAACGGCTCACTTAGCACCAGTCCTGGATTTGTAAATAGACCGTATAGGCCGCGGCCTATGGGCGACAGCCTCTTAAGGCCGGCAGATTTCAGAGGACGCTCACTCGATTTCATTAATCATTCGTTTATTTAACTTTAGTGCCTTCCATAATACAAACAAATGGAAAATTATTAAGTAAATATTTTAGTAACCTACATACATACATAAACCTATGTACCTACATGGGGCGGCGGAAATAAAGTGGCGTACACACAGCACACTGTTGCTATGTAACATTTTCTCCGCACTTTTACGGTGATGTGCGTGTATTAGCTTATATAATTAATCAGACTTTGATAGAAAAGACTTATTAAAAAAATATATATATTTAATAACAATATTATAAAAGAATGGACAATTGATGACAAAAAATAAAGCCCGGAGTTTCTTATTGTCCTCACCGGTGAGGATCGCGACGCGTTTCTCCCTTATTGCTTATTTAAAAATACATACATACATAATTTTATTTCTTCTTCCCTGCCAGCCCGAGCTGGCTTCTTTGTTTACCAAGTATATTTTTCATTTATTTTATTGTCTTTGTTTATATAAGCTAATCTAATTAAGTAATAATTGAATATTCTCATGTATCTTGACTTATCATAAGTGCAACTATGTTCGCCTACGTGATGAATAAAGCAATTTTTTTTTTTTTTTTTTAACACTGACAGTTTCTGATTCAGTCGTCTGTCTCAAGTAAGATGTAAATGCTAGAAATAACCGTTCGACACCCTAGTTAATCCTAAGGCTATATACTTAGTCTGGCCATAAATACTGTTACACTTAATTATAAAAAAATATTACATTTGAATTTCGAATCTGTCATTTTTATACGATTGTTCATTGTGTTTTCTCATTTTGGCGCCAATACATTGTAAAATATTTTGCGATATTAAAATGGTGTGGGGTGATAAAGAGAAACGAATCGCTGTGATAGCATTACACAAAGTAGGTATGGAGCCAAATGCAATTTTTAAAACTCTCCATACACTTGGTATTAGTAAAATGTTTGTGTACCGGGCTATTAATAGGTACAATGAGACCTCCTCTGTTTGTGACAGAAAAGATCTGGCCGTCCACGTAGTGTTCGTACGAAAAAGGTGGTCAAAGCAGTAAGGGAAAGAATTCGAAGAAATCCTGTCCGAAAGCAAAAGATTTTATCTCGGGAAATGAAGATAGCACCTAGAACCATGTCGCGTATTTTAAAAGATGACTTAGGACTTGCAGCCTATAAGAGACGCACTGGCCATTTCTTAACTGATAATTTAAAGAAGAATAGGGTGGTAAAATCGAAACAACTACTGAAGCGGTACGCAAAGGGAGGTCACAGAAAAATTTTGTTTACGGATGAGAAAATTTTTACAATTGAGCAACATTTTAACAAACAAAATGACCGTATTTATGCTCAAAGCTCTAAGGAAGCTTCCCAATTAGTCGACAGAGTGCAACGTGGACATTATCCGACTTCAGTGATGGTTTGGTGGGGTGTTAGCTATGAAGGAGTGACTGAGCCATATTTTTGTGAAAAAGGTATCAAAACATCGGCACAAGTGTATCAAGATACCATTCTTGAGAAGGTAGTTAAGCCCCTTAACATCACCATGTTCAATAACCAAGTATGGTCCTTCCAGCAAGACTCGGCGCCGGGTCATAAAGCTCGGTCCACGCAGTCTTGGTTGGAATCGAACGTTTCGGACTTCATCAGAGCTGAAGACTGGCCGTCGTCTAGTCCCGATCTTAATCCGCTGGATTATGATTTGTGGTCAGTTTTAGAGAGTACAGCTTGCTCTAAACGCCATGATAATTTGAGTCCCTAAAACAATCTATACGATTGGCAGTGAAGAATTTTCCCATGGAAAGAGTGCGTGCTTCTATTGATAACTGGCCTCATCGTTTAAAGGACTGTATTGCAGCCAATGGAGACCACTTCGAATAAGCTTTTTATATTTTTAATTGTTTTATATTTATGTATTAAACTGACACACTGTAAAAGTAATAAATGTTATTTGCAGTTAACAATTTTCTTTTTTCTTTATTACAATATTTATGGCAAGACTAGGTATATCGTAGTATTTTCGTATTTAAGGTTTATAAATAACAACTAATATAACTACTTTTGGTAGTGTAGATGGTGTTTAAAGTATAAATAAATAAAACATTTTATGTTATACGAAGGAATAAAATTAATAATTGTGATAATGATTTTAATCTCGGGTTTCGTGGAATAGTTTTCATTTAAGAGGGTAGTTCTAAGAATGTTGTGAGGCGTCACAAGAGAACTCGCATGTCAAAGGAATGTAACTTTTATTACTTGCGTATTCTGAAATGTCTAGCTTAAAAATTTTACAATCGAAACATATTTTTCTTTATACCTACGGGTTTGGACCGTTCGAAGAAATAAGACTGTTTGGTTAATATATTATGTTATGGGCTGTAGTTTTATATTTATAATTTTCGTAAAGTTTGCAATTTTTACTGGGAATCGTCTAGAGTTTGATATGAATATCCCTTAATGATAATCAATAGATTAGTCTATGATGTAGCTTGTTTACCCAGAAGTAACCTACTCGTTAGCGGGGCTACTCTTCAATATTGTAATTTTTTTGTTGAAGCAAAGGTTACCAGGGCTTTTCATTGCGTGATATTTAAAAGAAAATGACGCATAAGTTATTAAAAATATTACTTCATTTCTAGAAACATTGATTATATATTATAATGTACAATAAAACTGCATATGTAATTTATGGGCAAATAAAGAAAATTTTCTTCTCTATTGCCAAATCTCACACACCTCCGTGGCGCAATTTACTTAAAATGAGGTACAACGTTTTTTCTTCACGTAATAATATAGAAATGTACCTATGGAATTTAGTATTAGTATTACAATTTGCAAGTTAACAATGCTACACGAATATGGCTCTAATTGCTTATAGATTTGACAAATTTACACTTCGCTCGTGAATAATAAAATGTCTAATAACTGAAGAAGTTACATAAATATTTTAATAAAATATAACGACAAAATCGCCTTACATTTTATCTCGGTACTTGACGTATGGGAACGAAAACGGTTTGTCAAAGAAAAAGTTAAAGCGAAACGAATTTCGCATTTGGGAAATCTTGATATTCGTCCAAAAATGTTACCTATTTCTATTAGAGCAAGTCCCAACAGTTATATATAAGACAACATAAGACTTCGCCGGGCAGCTTTTTAAACATCTGTGACGATATTTTTTTTGTAGGCGCTAAGCATCATATTTCTTATTGTATAAGTCCTGTATTAACATAATTTGCCTTTTCAATCGCGGAACACGTACTCCAAAGCAACTGTAATAATTCACTGGATCTGTAAAAAGCATTCATTCACAAAACAGCTGTGTTCACAAAAAGACCATCTGCTATCACAATCGCAAACTAACCCCGGCATTGACCGAATCGTAAATGAAGAATGACACTTGAAACTTCCTCGGACTGTAAATTGAGTGAAATACTTTCATTGCCGTCCTCTAAGGAGCGGGGGTCAAGGTCGCGGTTGCGGAACGGCGAGGGGTGCGGGGAGCGTCACGCGGAAAACGCGACCAATTGGAAACATCGGATATTTTTAGCAAGAGTTTTCACCGGATGGAGACAGTTTCGATATTCAAATCGTAGTCTATACGGTTATGGCTAAACATTATTGGGATATTAAATATCTAGGTTGACAATTAAACATTATTTTAGCTCGTGTGATAGAGAACATAGTGTGGGATTAGTGGCGTGTGGGAAGGGAGAAGAATGGTGGCGTTCCGCTCCGAGTAAAACGCGATGGGGAGTGACATTCATGATTAATAAGGGCTTTTAGATAGATTAACACAGTACAACCCCTTACTAAGGTAAATATAAAAGGTTTTATAATCATGTTTTTAGGTATTAGGAACTATAACAGACAGTCAACTTGAAAACGAATATGGAAGTCTCACATAGAACTTTGAATTATTTATAGGTAATATCCTAAAAAAAACACTTAATGTCCACGGTTTTTTTTTTACCTTGATAGTATGCATGTGGTGACACATAGATAACACTTTCACACTGTTTCACTCGAAATGTCACCAATGCTTGATTAGTCACACTCGGATCCTGTAGAATATATTATTCACAAAGTTATTCAACTGTAATGAACAGAAACATAGTAACTACATATGTAACGTCCATTTAGACGTCTAGCCTCAGGCATTATTAGAATTCGTGTTTGCTCTTAAAGGGTCAGAAAGATACTTGGATATCCTGGATAACGTATATGTACGTAACATGAAAGGTTTTTGCCAATTTCGACTTATTACTCTATGCATGCGCTCGTGTGTGACTATTTCAAAAGTGAAATCGGATGTACCGTCTAGTATTAATCTTGGTTTCATATTAAGTATCAAAATCTAATAAGACACCACGAATAACCAAAATATGATATCATAATATCAGGTGACCCAAACATGCCGTCCCGGCGTGGTCCTCGGCGTGTCCTAAAAATTTGAATAATAATATAAATCCTCAAGGATCTAGTTTGATGGAGAGGGCTCTTTCATTTTGTGTATATTTTGTGCGACGACCGTATTTCTTCATGTTATTTTCATGTATAATTCACTCATTGCATAGGTATTATACAAGTAGATCGCAAAGTGTAATTGTTGTTCAAAAGAGTGGTGGTTTCCGATTAAGTTCTTAGTAAAAGTTTATTTAAACATGTTTTTACTGGTTAAACCATTACGTTTCGAGCCTCTCCCCTATCTAGGGACGTGTGATAACATGTAAAGGGCGGGCTTGGAGTAGATTTTGTCAATCAATTGGTATGTCTCGGGAACAGTATTTTTTATGGATGAAAGTTTACCATATGTCCTGTACCCCCGACAAAGTATGACAACGTATATTGTTGCACGAGGACCGGTTTAAGTAATAAACGCGTGAAGGCTTATCAAATAGACAATCTAATTTTTATAATATTATTTAGGAAACCTGGTGGGCCCCTTTGCTTCCTATTCTTTGCATTGAAGAGACGCAGGGCGTGGGCATTCCTATTTTACGTAGTAGGGTAGCATGGCAAAAAATATTTGCGTACCCTTAGGTTAAATAGATATTGACAAAAGCATTCAATTATAAGCATGAATTTATAATGTAATAACCCGACCGCAGACATATTTAAGATGTACGAGCAATTCGTTGAAGCGTTTGCTTTCCCCATGTTTATTGTTGAGCGGAAAAGTGTAACATTAAACGCGTTCTAGACGCGATAGCCGCCTTCCAGGGTTTATTAAATGGATTCTTCTTCCTATTTGCCGATTGGAAAATTCCCTGGGCCGGCGACAGCGAGAATTCGATTATGCCTGTCGTATGGCTGTCTTGTTTGTTGTCTCGTTGATAGTACTGAAATGTGCTGCTTTATATTGTTTAATTATGTTATATTTTTGTTGTACTGCATGCGCGGTACGGCAGCGCTCTGAGGTCCTGGGTTCGAACCCCCGGCCGGGAAAAATTTGGATATGGAACGGAACACACTTGGCGAAAAGTGAGTGCCCTAGTTGCTCCTCTGCATACCTCTACGAAGATAAATGCGTGAATGTATTTGTGTTGATCAATACTATCGGGCTTACACTGAGAGTTCGTATTTCGTATCAGAAAAAATAGATTTTTAGTTCTACACCACTAATGACGCGTAGTGTTTTGAATCAAATAAAGGCAGAGAGATGAACTAAAGAATCAAGTAGTGTTTGAGTATCTAATTCTACCGTCGACTAGGCTCGTCGAGGTGAATGAAATCGAGTTCCACTAATTCCCTTGCTATGTATCTACTATGAAACTATGTCAATTAGGGACGCTCCGCGTTATGCTGCACCGAACCACCGGCGCGTACAGAATGAATATGATACAAATTGGTACGTTTCGATTCTACTCTAGTTAATGCTGCTTAAAACTTGACTAATAGTCACACACCGAAAAGAGATAAACATAATAATACCAATTAAAACTGCTTAAACTTTCCTATTTTAAATTTTAAAACAAATGAGTGTTATGGTCATGAGTTTAAAGATGATAAAAATTGCGAAATTGCCGTCTGGAATATAAAATTATCATATTAATACACCATTGTTACTTGTTTGTGTGCCGTTTCCTCAATGGGTTTTCCTTGAGTGTCGCAGAACTCAGTGTGGATGAGGAAGGAAGAGCTTATCTCCGAGTTGGACTATACAATGACTTATCAATCTGTCACCGGTGATGACTTATGATTCCGAGAAAATATTTAATGGAATCCTTGTTTAGAGATGTTAAAGGGACACTTAAAAATTGTAAATTTGGTAAACTGTATTAATTCCATTGTTTTTATTTTATTCTTTATGAGAAATGGCGTTTGCTTGCGGCTTAGTTTGAATTATTCCGTCTGGGATATAGTATAACATTCAGGAATATTGTAGTCAAATCGCCTCTACTTGTAAAAGAATTATCAGAATCGGATCAGCATTCCTATTCCTCTTAATTTCAAAAAACAACCTTACCAATTTCATAATATCTGTATAGGTACATTCCGAATCCTTATTCATGTTATAATACTTCTCCCTTTCGCAGATGTCTGGTGTCGAAGCTATTCGACGTATGTTCGAAATCAACTCCTGAGCAGATGGAGCAGCTCGAGGAGATCAGGATACCGTGGGGCAGCGGCATCGTCGGCTACGTCGCCGAGAGCGGCGAGCCCGTCAACATTCCTGACGCGTACAAGGTGAGCTTATAAACAATGGCATAAGTCGACATCGAATTTTCATAATTAACAATACCATAATATTATGTCATACGATAATAATAATATAAATACGCAATTCATGACTAAGGTCGTATTGATAGGGAAAATGTGTACTTATAGCACCTTATATATCTTTATATGTACATACCTCACGCGCCTTTTAAATAATATGTCTGTGCGATTTTATCGCTTTATTTATGTATTTCTTGTAAAGGCATTACCCAATAGCTCATTTGTTTCAAAATATACTTAATTACTGAAAGATATGAAACTTTATTTTGAGTAAATTAGTGTTTGTTACATTAATATAAAATAATTTGTAAATAAAGAGACTCAATTAATATTTAATTCAATTAAAAAAAACGTAATTTAAACATATTTTGATAATACAAAAAACACTAGAATACGTATGCTAAATAAGTCTACCGAAATAACGTCTAGACGTGACCCAACTAAAAGCTTTTTGGCCATTTTCATTATAACCGCTGTGTCTGATACAAAAGGAGAACGGTAAATGGCTTACGTCCCACTCTATTCAAATACTCTGTATTGTATACCGGTCTTAAAAAGACTCGGAAGCTTAGTAACTGCTGCCATATGACCTGGTTTATCAAATCGCGGATGTGAATATACCTTATTTAATCTTCATGGTGTCTTGGTAACTACGATTACTTGAAGGTGTCAGTTGGGTAATGCTTTTTGATAAGCCGAGTCAGATTAATACTCTCAGAGACTTGCTGAGATTCAGGGCTTCACCGGTCGGTGTTATAATAGGCATCCGGATATCCTGTATTACGGGAGTCGCAGCGGTGGGTCTGAGTCTGAAAATCTGAATGATTCTGTGGGTAATGCAGAAAGTCCCTATCCGATATTTATCAATTATCCCGAAAGCTTACAGTTAAAATACACCAAGACGCTTGAGTGAAGAAAACAAACAGACAAAATAAAATAAAACATAATAATAAAAATTATCAATAAAAAACACAATTCAAATTATAATATAAGCAAGAGTTGGTGATTGTATGATTGTTAGGAAAAGGTCAGAAACCGCTATAAAGATTGGAATTTTATGGGAATTTTGTTGCGGAAAAATATCAGGCAGGCGAAGTTGCGATGCAAACTTATGCTTAAATAAATTAATCACCACACTAATCGTTAGCGCAGGAATTACGCTATAATTTATGGTATACGACGACAGGTATGCACTTAAAATTAATGACTTGGCTACTAATATTTGTAATAGGAAAGTTCATAAGCAGGTTGGGTTAGGTAAGGAACTGTGAAAACAAATATGGATATAAATACGTCACAACCAAATGTTACCAATAATTTGTTCAGCGCTAGGATATTTAACCAATTTGATTTAGAGGGTTTTATGATAATGTTTTCATTTAATTTCATGTGTGGGTCTTCCCGAGATGAGGAGGCATGAACGGGCGAACGTAGGGAAGCATTTCCTGGCACTAGGTCGGAGCAATGCGAAACACTAACAATAATAATTTACTTCAGAGCAGCTTCTTGGTATATTTTAGAAAAACGCATTTAAGTTTTGTGTTCGTACTTATGTTTTTGTTAGGGTTCAGAAAGGTAAATATTTATGTACTGAGTCATCAATTTCTGTGTTAAAACTGAGACTAACATCTTTTGTCCTAAATAGTTATCCCTTAATAATTTATCTTCGTTGTTAATCTGGTTTCCGAAATTTTAGCGACTCGTAGGATTTAGACTAGATTTATAGAATGTTAAGAACGGCTTGACAAGAAATAGTTAGACGGATTAGCGTGCTTAAAATTCCATTTTCAAATTGCTTTCTATATAAATAATACGAGACAGTTGATAACGTCATATTATGGCCTAGACGTTTGTTTAAACGTGAAGCTTCAAAGTACAATAGTGTTCAATATTATCCTGTTCACAATAGGATAATACATTCAAAATTAGATTCCAAATTTTTACATGAGCAACAACAATATTGTTCAATAATATTATCCGTATGAAGCCTTTTGTATTAAATACCTACCATTTGATCTTTGTATTTGTACGCACGTGTAGAGCTCGAAAATAGAATTTCATTACTTGTACAATTTTGCCGTATCAACGAATAGCGTTACTTTGGTTATTTGGTGTTCCTTTATTGCTTTTCAACTTTTATTGTGTTCGCTATGTAATAATATAACGTGGGCTTTTGTAAAACGCTTCAGATTCTATTACGCGTTGGACAGTCTTATTTTGTACCTAAATATCATATAGATCTATAAAGAGATATAAGAATCCTTCATTTCGAACTTTGCTATTTATAGAAACTTCATTGGATTTTTGGATCAGCAAGGAATAACAATATGAAGAGACAATCGAGATATCATTTTGTTGTAATATAATACACAAAAGACTATAAATTTAACGACGTAGTCCGAGATTTGCTTGACGGCAATCGAAAGGCATCCGGATAAATTTTAATGGTCGTAGGTCGCTTTTAGGTCAGGCGAGATCGTGAGCTGAATATCTTAGTCTATTATGTCAGAACGTCGAATAAAAAGACAGTTTTAAAAGTGAGTAATAAAACATAACAATACCTCTCGGATACGCGACCTTCTGACTATGTAAATATACGGCTGGCGAGAGCAAAAAACGAAACTGCAATGCTTACGACTGGTCATTAAACAATGACAGAACCAGGGGTTTATACAGTTCCCCCGTCTTTTATACAAACAGTTTGCGATGAACGCAGGCCCGGGGAAAAAGTTGGGCCGTGTAAACTTTACTACGTGCTGCATTGATGTTCAGTGTTTTGTACAGTCAGTGAAGTCAGTTCAGCTGTATTGTAATTTGTTCGTATATATTACTTTTTAGTGAGTGTTTATTTGTTGATCAAGTTTAATAATTTTAATTGATGTGCTAACATAATATGATCTGAGTTTCTTTTGAACTCCTAACAGTAAAAGTGGAGTGCTAAAGTTTAAGATGTGAAGTGTCTGTCTGTGGCTCCCTTAAGAATGGACCGAATTTTTGCACTTTTTTTTTGTTTGTAAGCTGATATGATCGACATGGTTCTCAGATATAATTTAGATAGATCTATTCAGGTGTATGGAGGTCGATATCTCTTTGCCTACTTTCATAGGTCCGATTGATTTGACATTTATTGCATTATGATTTTGGTGGTATTTCTAAGATATGCAAACCAACCAAAGCTCATGCTGTAGTATTGTGTAGTATGCTAGATATCCAACTCCTCAGCAAATTACAGGAGATGTTGCGTTTGGTTAATGAGAACAAACTTCTCGTTTGCGAAACCGAAAAATGCATCAGTTTCCGCTCAATGCTTCCGCTCTTCAATATTTCACTAAAATTCATATTAACCGTCATTTCGCCAATTTTCTTACAAGAGTTCAACGTTATAATAATGGTAAAATATATTTTCCCATCTGGCGAATATTTTATGAAGCTTATTGCTTTGCGACGGTATAAAACTAGAGTACAAGTGGCTATTTAATTCGGTCCACGTATTCTTTAGGGTAAGGTCTAAATGGTGTTTCAAATTTTACGGTCGCTGTTATCGCAAAAATTCTAAACGTGCTCTCATCACTGGCCTATTTCATATGCTTGCATATTGAGTCTTGGTTGTATAAGAAGCATGTTTTAAACATCGATTTTAGTAAATAATGAATTATTAAGAAAACAATATTATTTATAAAAAAATCTAATTCGAATTGCTTCTACATATTCATCATTAAATCGATTAAGCATCCAGTACTATTTAAAAAAATAAAAATTTGTGGTATATTAAAATACAAAATTAAATAGGATATATTTGCACTTCTTTATTGATTATCGATTTATCGATTTTTAGTTTTTCAGTCTTTTATCTTTCGCTCCATCTTCGTGTAACTTTATTACCTTGGGGAACCTTACATTATCATTCGCCAAGCTAAGAACGTCCTACATCAGTTGTCAGTCATGTAGATAAAAAAGGTAGATCCATGAACGCACATCGTTTAGTACTCACCAGGTACTTACCCCTTTTAAGATGGGTTGATTTCGAGGTACGCGAAAGAGTAGGAAATAATGTCGATATAGAAGTCAAGAGGTTTTCAGATGCCATTATACTTTCACGTTTGACCGACTTCTTATATTCACGAATGGAGGATGTTTTTTTTTAAAGGGGATTAATTATTCGAATAATACATAGTTATTACTATATTTAAATATTCTACTGTATTTAAATATCTTTGCATTGTTTCGTTTTTTTATACAAATACTTTGGTTATCCAATAGTATTTTCAACTTCATCGGATGCGCACGTGTAAACATAAACAATAAAAAATAGTGTGTAATTAGTTGGTAATTGTCTCTTACGTACAACTATTCGTATTATTTACTTCAAGGCCACAGCATGATTAAGTAATGCATTAAGTCATCTTGCATTTGAATTACGTAAAAACCTTACCATTGTTGAACTGCGCATTTTAATCACCATGATTACAACAAAAAAAAACGTGTTGTGTTTCTCACGTTCAACAGTAGAATACATATATCTAACAGACAGACTATAAGTTTTAATTATTTTATTAATTGCTCATTAAGCATGTTCACTCATTATCGTTGAATGTTGTTTTTCTCCTTTAGTTGTAATATATTTTAAATTACCATTACATTTTCACGTCTAGTTAATTGTAAGTTTTATAGTAGTTTTATAGTCGGTTGCTTATAGATATGGGCTATATGAAGAATATTAACTTATATTGTTTTTTATGCGAAGTATGTATATTGTAGCCTTTGATATGTTACGTTAATAGTAATCATGATTTATGAAATTCTTTCACCTAGTAGCGTTAAGTAGCATGCTTACCTAGTTATTGGTACTCCAGTGCCTGATCGATTTGACACTCGAAGTATTTTGCGGTACATCAATACATCCGTTTCTTGTATAAATTTTCTTACATAGGTAAATTATAAAATCGTAAAAGCATGCAATAAATATAGTCAATCGGATTAACAAGTTGAAGTGGCAGTAGGCAGGGTGACATATTACTCGAATGGGAAGGGTGTCCAACTATTAGTATCTTGGTAAGAAGTTCTAGCTAAATAAATCTGATAAATCTGGGTGTAGTGTGTGTGTGTGTGTGTGTATCTCGTTTTAGGAACAAACTCTTATTTTTGTGTAATTCAACGATTAGATTAACCAAGATTAACCCACAAATTGGACAGTTTGCTGGTTTGTTCGTTGGAGTTAATCTTCGTAACTACTAAATTGAATCCAAAGAAAACTTTATTAAAAAATGTACAACCTAAGTAACTTAATGTATTATTTAAACTTATACCGGAGCTGCTAGCGAAACCTAATTTACCATTTAAAACTTCTCAAAATATGAGCAAAAATATGTTTCAATCGAGCTCAGACGAATTACTTGAGTGCACGGTCCTAAACTTTCGTCGTAGATCAATTTCAAGCTTCTACCTGTCACAACTTCGCCCTTTGCCCCTTCGGTAATTGTTTGCGATGTTTTCTGTGTTGCGCCGAGTTTGAATTTAATTGAAGTTTTACGAGTTTCCAAATATGCAAACCACGGGATGCGGTGGTTACGGGTGATGGAATTTGAGTTTCTGGTGCCCTGATGTTTGTATTGTAGCCCTTATAGTACCTAAGGATGTTTAATTATAAATTGTGATTTCGTTTTTATTTGTTTTTAGATGTTTTGGCTTGGACTTTTTTTATGAAGTTTTATAATTTGTATGGTGTTTGGTAACTGTGAATGTTATGCCCTCGTCTTAAAGATTTTTCGTTATAAAATGAGATTTCGATCGTAATAATTATGAGCTCTAATTGTATAGTTTTTTTTATTACCTATAAAATATTATATCTTGTATTCATTAAGCCCGAACATGATCCCATGTTGCGTGCTTTTGAATTTTCCTTAAATAAATGTAGGTAGGTATAAAAGTCAAGAATATTTTGCTGTATACGCTTTGCTGAAATTATTTTGCTAAGATGTCGTAGGGGCCATCGGCATACTACATAACGGATATAAAATACAATTACGAACAAGTCAGGTATATTTTTCGAATAAAAAATATTTGTCTGTCTGGGAATCGACCGCCTAACCTCACTGCGCACAGACCCGACGCATTGCCACTAAACTGATGATGTGCTTGTAAGAATACAAATAATATGAGCGTTGGTTTAACCGCAGAAAACCGCCGTGAACCAGTATGTCGCAGTTGTTCCACACAGTTGTGAGATTACTAGAGATTAATTTTATTACCTCCTTACTCGTAAAGCTACATTGAAAGTCATGATATTTTTTATAATCGTGTAGTTTAATTAATTCATGTTTATAATGCTATTTGGTATGCCATGAAACAAGTGTAAATGTTTCTCAAAGAGTGTGATAATTGTGTGGTAGCAAAATTATATATAACTTACAAGCGATGAAAGAATCTTTGAGAAGAAAAATTATATTTATTATAATGTATAGTAAAAATTCTCGTAAATTACTAAAACAAGGAATCGTCAAGATTTTATAGAAATACTACGCACGTATTTGATAATATGATATATAGTTGCGTCTCGTAGTTGTAAAATTTATGTAAATAAAAATAAATGATGGTTTAAAAGCTCGGTGATTGAAATATTATTTGTATCTTGTTACAGATTTTTTTGTTTGGAAATGTCATTCGGAGTCGTTTAATTTTATTATAATTTGTGAGTGAAATTAGTACGAGTACTTACTAGAACACAAAGGTACATTCTGCAAAACTAGTGCTGTCTCTTTAGCTCTAACTCTGAAGCGTTTAATTTACACGTAGCGCTAATGAGCTTAAATTAGTACAATTGTTCTCTCTTGCTATATCATTCGCATTATCTAACTAATCTCTCTCAAGTAATGTTCCTAATTAGTCCAGATTCGGTGGCTCGATGAGTAGCATATTAAAACATAAATCCCTGGCTTACTTGCGGTACCTGTATATCATTTTCATGAGTTTAAATTATTAGTTCAAAATAAAAAAATCGAACAGCTTAAGTATTTCAGGGATATATATTATAAGCAACCATCTATATCTGATATAGGTATATTTTTGAATTGGTTCAGTACTTTGAATGCTTTATAAATTCACAAACGGTATTTTTATCTCTTTTATTAACTATTTGCACCTTTTACCACGTTTTGATGTTATCGAATATGTTTCAGCGATAATAAAGTACGTTACAGAAAACTTTTTAATACGAAACGAGCAATAAAACACATTTGGCATGTTGCATTCGAAGTTGTGTTTCGATATATTCCCGATCTCCAGATTTATCGGCCAGCATTCGTGAATCGCTTTAGTGGTCGAAAAATTATTATCCCTTTGTATACTTTATCATTTATATATTATAAATCTTGTATAAAAAAAGCAGTATAAGACGTCGGTGTATTGTAGTTTTGCGTGAAAATGTACGTGGAAAAATTAGTAACATTTTTTTGTTATATTAAAATCTTGGAATGGTTACAAATGGTATTCGATTTCTATTGAACATAAGTCAGCTACGCTCGATACTAATTTGTAAATTCATTCTAATTATTTAGGATCAAAATGACTTCAATTCACGAATAACGTTAAACCTAATGTCATTTCGATACTTGATTAACAGATTTAATAAGCCTTTGGGACAATGAAATAACTGCTAAAGATATTTATATTTAACATAGTAAGTTAATGAAAAATTTAATATTATGTTGTAAGTTCATATAGCAGATTAAGAGATTTTTTTTAACTAGACGCTAATGAGTAATGAATTCGCAGTTTCCAAGTATAGAAAAATAGTTTCTTTATCTATGAATTTACATTAGACTCCGTAAGATTTATTGTTGCGAATGTTTTGTGCGAAATGCCTTGAATCGGAAAGCGGTTCGATGTTTCATCCGGCCGGCCAGTCGTGAGTCAGCAATCAGTTTCCAACCGTGAGGTTTGTAGGCGCCGATTTTACGCGGCTCCAAAAGATCAGAAAGTTCTTATTAATCGAATGCGTCAGATAATTTCCGAGAATCATCGAATGGCTTAGCTTTGGCGCCGATTATTCCACTAATCATTTCATTTCAGCTCATGACAAAAATATTCGATATTATATACACTTTATTATTGCGTCTAAAGTTGTTTGATTTATCTCTTTTAGTTGGTCTATTATGTGCTGTCAATATTGCTAGGAAATAATCTCCAAAATTGTGGTTAGGGCGTGGTATGTACTACATCGGATTGTAGTGTATAGACATGTAAGATAAAATTTCTTTATACGAATAATAGCCAGTGACATTTACCTTTAGTCATAACAAAAGGTCAAAAACTGTATCTTGCGATGTTTAGTTTTGTGACGCCAACCCATCAAAATATCAAGCCTTATGTTATTTATTTGGAGATACACATTTAGTTAACCTTTATACTATTCTATAATCATTCCATTCGTATATACCTACGTGTTTATTGTTATGTGTTGAAGATCACTTGTATTTTGCAAGAAACATTTTTTTTTAATATATTATATATTTTACTTTTTGTATTAAAACCAAACGACATGCTACATGAATACTAAGTAGGAACATTTATATGTAACAGTAGCCGCGTTTATCAGCGAACCAATTAAAGTTTTAAGATAAGTATGGCACGATGGTAAATTATTTGTTTATTCTTTGCTTTATAAGGACGTTACTCATAGTTCAGTAATCGGGTCGCAAATCTCCGAGCTCGGTGCGGAGCTGAGATTTGTCTGTACGAGTGCACATAAATTATTCTCTGGAACACGACCCGTTGGTGGATAAATGGTGCGCTTAAAAATGCTATCCCTCTTCACTCACTTCATGAATTTGCTGATGTGGACTAGATTTATCACACGGTGTTGGCCATGGGGCTTCGCACTTATGTGATTTGTCGAGCGGACTCAAGCGACAATGTTTATGTACTGTTTGCTATACAAGTTGAGTTTATTCGTGAATTGTATAATGTAAAAATCAAAAAAAAATATGCATGATGGCGAATAATATAAAGTTTTTAAATAAATCATATCCACATAATTCTTTTCCACGATCAGAGGCATGTCCGTAGATGCCCACGTATATTCTACCATGGTACGACATTTATATTCTGTATTTATGTGGTATAATTAAAATATTTACCGATGTGATATTTAATTATAGAGACAGCGCTTCCGTTGATCACTAACGTAATCATAGAACAGACGTAACATGTTTATCGTCGGCTCACTGTATTGACATTGATGTTGCAATAACAAAAATATAAAATTATTTATAAAAATAATTTGACACGTGTATTACATGCTGTAAATCATATTCCAAATTGATTTATGCATTAGGCAAATGATTTAACCTTTTGTTTGGTAAACTTTGGCACGTTTAAATTAATTAAAAATGCTAACTTTTTCCATTTCTTTCGTAGGCAATATAAAAATCAGATATTATAACATAGTTTCAATAATGTATGTGCCGTCGTTGACTCAAATGCAATAGCTTGTTCACACGCCATTTCATACATTTATCCTCTACAGTACAACACTTAACAAATCATGGTTAAGATAAAAATGCCACGTGTAACGGATCTTCTTGAATGATTGATACTATTTTCTTGAGAATGACAGTGTGTGTGAGCGTTTGTGTGTGGTAAATCCTAACACAATCGAATTGTACATCTTACACTAAACAGGCCTCACAGCAATGAATATTCTAGTAGAGTCGTGTGTTCTGTAGGTAGTACCCTATTTAAAATGTGAACGTGATTCATCCATTTTACGGGATCGAATTCCCTATTCTCTTATAGTTATTTTTAATTTCTTAGCTATTTACACTTTTTATTTCTTTATAATTTGAACAACCAGTTGTTGTTACAAAACTAGCTCCAATAATATATAACAATAATATACTGTATACTTATGTAAATGCATGTCATTTTAAATAGTCACAGCATGCATCGAAAAAAAAAAACACCAGTATTAATATTAACTATACATAAACCATCCACATGTATTTTCACGGCATAAAAGTAGCAACATAAAATTTTAATTACATTAAATAAAAAGAGAAAAAGTATTTTTATACGATATAATTAATGACTCCGATCGGTTTCAAGTTCATGGGCATTTGTGTTTGAAAGGAATCCGCTGATATGCCATGACTTTATGTTGCTGATGGTATCGTCTCAACGGCTACGGCGTCACATCCTGGCTCGCCTCCAAAACCGTGACCTTGCCAAGATCAGCATCGTGCGTGATCACGTACCCACGGTTTATGAAAACAATTTGCATACAAATACCCCTGGAAGATGGCGCAAAACAGATAGTGCACAACAAGAGACCTACCGCCACAGCGATATGGTTAAGCCCATTCGCAACTCTATGCATATGTAATAACAAGCAGAATTGTCTGTCGTTGCGGCGGCGGGCTCCATTCATACATGTTTTGTTTGAATCGGGCAGGACGTTCGCCGTTGACATATGCTTCGTCTACTAACTTACATGGAAAATTAACATTTATGTCCGACACCCAACGCTTTGGTGCCACATTTGATTGCGCTATTGTGATTGCCATGTTACTTATGTACAGTCACCCACACAAGTAATTGAACAAAGGCAAAACCTCAAATGGCCTGTACCTACATTTCTTTGTTCTTACCAAATTTATTTTCTTCACAAAAACGAAAACAAATGATTTACTTTCATAAACACAAGGAACAGTTTTAGTTAATGTGTATGGGCGATTTGAAGTTTTGAATTTTCTCAGCTATTTTTGCGGCTGACTATACAAGTACATAAAATTTATTTTACTAAAACTAGTTTTATAACCTAAAGTTTTGAAAACGACAAAGAATTATATTTGTGTAAATTCAGAAATATAAATTCGTGAACTTTGTATTGATATAGTGCCAAATAAAAAAAGTCATACATAATATGCCAAATATTTGAGAGTTTCATCTTTAAAACATTGAAATGTCTTTTAAATGTTGATCGTAATCGTAAACAGCGCTCGCTTTGTTGAGGTAGGTAGAATGAAGAGAATGCCACATGAATTATCATAAGAATTAAAGGTGTTGAAGGTTACAGGAAGATGTCTTTTACGTTTCATGCTAAAATATACGACGTTAATGCTATAATATAAATTACAGATGGGTACGTTTGTACAGTAAACAGTGCAACAATGAAAACAGCACGTCATTTAGTATCTTTAAGTGTTTCGTTTATAGTACTTGATGTTAGTTTTCAGAGAGGAAACTTTAGTTTGGATTTTACTTGTTCGTTTATTGAAGAGCTTCTCCGTGTTGCAAGTTTTATATGTTTAGCTATGGTTCCGTTTCTCACGTACTTAATGAAATGTACTTTGTGTGTGAATTGTATAGTTTCATTATTAAATTGTTTTGTTTTATGCAAATTTTAGTTTATAAGAAAAGGATTATGACAAATGTCTATGAGTAAATTAAGCTCGTCTGAAACGCATGGCATAGTGGACAGGGTTTCTTAAAACCTTCAGTCACCATATCGATATGTCTAGCAGATTTTAAATCAATTAACAATTAGTATGGGGCTTTATAGGAAGGATCTGACTATTCTCTCATGAGATTCGATTCAAAAGTAGTAACGAATTTTCTTTTTCTATAAATAACGGCAAAGCTTGTGAAGTTGGTAAATTACTGTCGGTTTGTCATCCTCATTACGACCCAGGATGTCTGTTTCACTTGCTTTTTATAATAACTCGGTACGAATGAGGAAGGTTTTTGTGCTCTGCCAGATACCTGGATCTGAGCCCATTTCGTAAAATCAAAACCCGGCTTCTAAGGTCATGTTTGAAATATACAAGTAAAATATTCACGTCACAATTAGGTAAACTTCGTTATATTAATAGTTTTATTGGGCTAATATAATATTGTTAAATTATCTGATAATTGTAAATGCTTAATATCAAATATCAGTATGCTCATTCTTTAGTTGTTAAAGAAGGTCTTACATAATAGTTGAGAATATCTATTTTAATTTAAGTTAGAGATAATAATATTATTCCAAGTTTTAGTCTTAATATTAAGATTTAACTTTATACCGTCAGCTGTTAAAATCGAGGTGGGTACTTTACTGCCTCTGCAATAAGAAATGAAACATTGAGGCAGGGAAACTTGTAGCGGGATCAAATCGCATGCAGCGGTTTTATAACTATTGAATTCTTAAATCTAACTTTTTCATTGGAAACAATCTTGACGTCTTCAAAGTTTGCGACAGATAAAAATTGTATACTGTTACAGGAAACTTCAATATGTATTGCACATATTTTAACTTAGAGAATCTTAGACGTTCTTATATTAGAAGAGTTATTACTTTTGTGTTGATAAATTTGCAGCAACTTTACGTCATCAATTTTGCTAGTATTGTGGTGTAAAAATGACATTCACTACATATAAAATATATAGCTCTGCCCATGTAGAATGTGTAATACGATTATTTTACTTAAGTGAACAATCGAACGGCTAAATGATTTCGCGTTAAACTTAATACAGTAAACACATATAAGCTAAATTTCTTACTCTATATTTCGTAGACCCATCGCGCATCATGTAAAGTAAGCGTTGTATAAATTAGTATTGAATACATATTTAACATTTCTAGTATAATATAAATTTCATCGTCATGGAAATAGGTTTAAAGCAATTTGTAATATAAGTACTCTTATATCAGTAAATTGTTTTGCTGTAATTTGAAATTCTAACTTTTAATAATGATTATTCTCCCTAATGTAGTTGATACTAGAGGAAAATGAAGTAATTCCTTTTCTCGCGCGGCAAATGATTTATCTTCAAAAGTTGATTCGTGTTAGTGTTCCTAAATAGCAACAAAGTTGGCCTTAATAACTGTGTGAGCGTTTCGATCAACTCCAAGACCAATCTGGTGAGTTGACAAGCGTGTGTAATGAACGGTAACTTTCGATATGTGTAACTTCGGTGTTGGCACCGAGCCATACACCTCAATGCGGTCGCTGAAATGTCCACATTCATAAATGCAGTATATGGTGCGGTGGCACAAGTTCATTCAATCCAAAGCGAATTCAACAATACACTGCATTTCTCGGATTGCTCTCTTTGCACAAAAATACTTTATTTTAACAAAGTTATCGTATGGAAACGTTCCAACATTGCATTTTTGACGGCGACGGGCAAATGGAGACGTTGCGTGGGAAGATCTCATGACATATAATATATGAGTAAGAATGTAGAATGCGTTTGTTGGAAGTAAAAAGTTTTAAAATATATAGAGGGGATATTGGGAAGATTGTCATATAAAAAAAAATGCGCTCATACAATGGTTATTCAATATACAGTGAAATAGAAAAACACTAGTGTAAAACAATTCTTCATAATTTTTCCATATCGAGATTTGCACTTTTTAATGCACAAAATTACATATTTTCTGGATATATGTTATCTATGTATTAATATCTAAGGACGGTGCGACATCTTCTCACATTTGAAATAAGACAAAAGAAACAATTTTTTTTGAGCACAAATTTCGTCTTGATGTCCCGTCTATTATAATTATTAACTATAGTGTTTAATATCTTTGATTGTAAGTCAATCACTCAACTGACGGATTTTGTAAACATAGTAATTTTGTTAATGGAAATACGTATATAAATGTAAACACTTATTTACCTAATAGAGGGATGTATCGAAGAAGTAATAATACAGGGAGGCAGCCGGGATGTGGAGGACAGTTGCGGTTGCGGTCGGCAGCCCTCCTCTGATTACACTCACAACATAGTTCCTATTGACGTGACTTTATTTAGAAGCGACTCTGTACTACACTATAATAGATCAATTAGAGACACGTTTATTAGTGTGTTTGAAAATTTATTATTTTACATTTACACTATTTTAGTTTACGTTGCTTCTGTTCTGCGAATCCAAATGTCATAGTATTTCAATGCACATAAAATGAAAATTAGGACATACAGTAACACTCATACTACTCATAGTCGTTCGCATGTTAGGCTAGAATAAAAAATCCCTTACCTGCTATTTCCTTACTTATCATTAAGAGTATGCTTTATACCATTCATCGTTTCAATTTTCAAATATATTTAATAGCTTAAACCTGCTTCACGAATTTACTTTGTGATAATTATTTGATAATAATTATCAGCATTATTTCTTTAATAAACACATTTAAGAATGTTCACAATTATTCATGAATATTGAATTTCATTAACGATATTTAATGAATAGTTGTCGCTTGTTGCAGGACGAAAGGTTTAACCACGATATTGATCAGCAGACGGGCTACAAGACGAGATCGCTACTATGTATGCCGATAAAGGACATCAACGGGGAGGTTATCGGTGTTGCACAGGTATACATACTTACTCATTTACTGTCTATAGATACATAATGTTTTCTTGGCTTACCAGATATCAGGTTGTGAATTGTGAAGTTCTGAATTGGATTTCTAGGTGCCGCAACTATTAATGCTATTAGGTTTTTCATTTCAAAGATATTAGTTGCGGAGATTGGAATTTGTATTTGGATTATAGACTCTATTAGATCACGAGGATATAAGTTCAGCAAAAATTTGACATACTAAGTTTCTGCCTTTGCCGTTGGGGATGAAAGGAGTGAGCTTAGTGTGGAGTTAGGTACATGATTGTGTCCAAATTTGTATTTGTGATGTTTTCTAAATTTTAAAGCTAGGTATTTTCATGTTATTATTTGTTTAATTGAACATTTATAACTTCAGAAATTAATTAATAAACTGATTAGCCTTTACGTTCTAATACTTATGCTGTGTAGAAAATAATGCTTTACAAATTACGAGTTCATTTGAAATTATCTTTTAACATCTGCTTGTCGCCATTACGAGTGGAAAAAAAAATAATTTGCTTGACATCTGTTAACAGTTGCTTTGGCTTATGTTACATTCTTTTATTTTCTTTAATATTTTGACTCGTGAAATGTATTTGTAGCTTTTGTTAGATACAAGTCGTTTACAAGTGTTAATAATTTGTTTGTAAAAATGCCACAATTTATATATGTTTCTCGATTGTTTTATTATATCTTTTTATTTATCACACTTCTGTCTCATTATGAGTCAATTGTTTAAGATCATTTGCGCACAAAAAGACAAGTATTATGCAAGAGTACCTACAGCCCGCAATCACCTAACGTCACGTCAAATTCGTCGTATTGTATATTAAAAAATCACACTAATAGGGCAATCGTATAACAATATCCACAATTCCAGGTGATAAACAAACAAAACGACGGACCATTCACGGCGAACGACGAGAAAGTGTTCGCTTCGTACCTGCAGTTCTGCGGCATAGGGTTGAGGAACGCGCAGCTGTACGAACGTTCGCAGCTGGAGGTTAAGAGGAACCAGGTGCTGCTCGACCTCGCCAGGATGGTGTTTGAAGAGCAGAGCACGATAGAGCACATGGTGTTGCGGATATTGACGCACACGCAGAGCTTGATACGATGTCAGCGAGTACAGGTTAGTATTGCTTTTTGTAAAACAAAGCGATTTCATGTGCAGCCTTCGGTAAGTGGAGTAGCATATCGACTGATGACGATCTACTGATACTATCCCTCGCTAATCGATATGTTGTTTACTGTTATTAGATTGTGCAGTTCTTAATAGTTCGGTGAAATGTAGATGTGATGACATCTCTGCTTACCCTTAAAAAGGTAAAAGGGCGTGATTGTACGTAACAGTTGTTGAGGGAGCTGCAAAAGCTCACAATGATTGAGTATAAATAATAAAGATTCGTAACAAAAAATATTGCAAAAATTGCTAGAACTATATTCGAAAGTGCTTTTATAAAATTTTGTAGTTGATTTTTTTTGTTAATATAATACATTTAAATCTGCTTTGATTGGTTCGGCACACTAATTGACGTTCGAAACGTACTGGCCTGTCAATACTTGTGTAACGAGTTTTGAAGTCATAAAGTCTTTGTAATTATATCTTTTTCAACTAGATGTTTATCTGATATATGTATTATGGGTTTTCATATCCGGTCTTTCTATTTGACACTGATTCTCATGTTTCCTGCGATCTTTATCAATTTGTCCAACTACTGGAGAGAAGAGTCGTTTTATACTTTGATCTAGGCAGGATGCTATAAGAGAAATTCTTAGATCAACGAATGATCGTAAATTTACATGTCAGTAACACAAATAATTGTGTCATCGGCTTACTGATTGAACAATCAATATTATAGGGTTTTATAATACCTTAATTTCTATAAATTCATTTAAGAATAATATATATCGCGCGCCATAAAAATTATAGGGCCATTGAATAAAAAAATATGTTGACCTAATTGTCAAGGTTTTATTCCTTAAAGATAAAATCGGATAAAAGGAAATGACAAAGATTTATCAACGGGAAATGTTGAATTAATTCATGAAGCATCAATCTTCTTCAGCAAATATATTTGGCTGAAAGGTCGAAAACGAGATGAAGAAATAAAGTAAATTCAATTCTGTAATCCGTGAAATTAAATGATCATAACGGAAAATTCCCAATTTATTTGCAGCGAAATGATAAAAATATAGTATGATTATTAGTAGAAAGAGACAAATTTGATTTTGGTTAAACAAAAAAGATCCCAATGACTGTGGTTTTAAAGTATGGTAGTATATTTATTTTCGAGACATGTTTATTTCATCATGATCTATTTTCTAATACACCAGTTTCACGATTGATTTTATTAATTATTCGTCTTGTTATGCCTCGTAATTGATTTTCGTAATTGAAGCAAGTTGTGATTAATTGGTTTATTCCATCTATTTCGGTACAACTCTCGTTCATTATTAATTTTCTGAATTGGTTAATTTTGGGAACGATTTATTAATTTAGTACCTACTGAGTGCTTACATTACTATTTTTGTCAGGGGAAAATGGAATATAAATAAATAGCCTTCAGCGAAATTGGTTCAATAAATTTGTTTTCCATGACGTTGTTTCTTTTCTAGTACGTATAGACGTACTAGAAAAGAATATTATTCATAGGAATAACGTCTATGTTTTATGGTTATCATCACGGGGATTGCATTTCTATGGCTAGATAGATAGGGTTCAGATGACGTACTTCTGTTTTATTTTGCAGCTGTATTAAGTTTTTTTTATAGTATAATAGAGTTGACGGCAATAAATATAAGAAAACCTGAGGAGTAGCTATGTCTGCAGTATCATTAATAGACCAGATAAAGTTTATGTAAAATTTTACATGAAATGTAACAGATACGCATGTAACCTTAGGTAATATTTTTATAACCACATTAATATTCTACAATATATTCGTAACTCTTTAGGTGTAGAAAAAAACACTTTGTATATCAGAAGTTAGATAAAGGATTAAATGGTATGCTTACAGGCTATATTTATTTTAAAAATACGTACGTGCATATTATATGTGATGTCGCTATACAGTTGTATGAAAATTAATCCCCTTTCGGCTCAAACGAATCTGTTGGCTTTGTGACTGAACGTCAAAAAGGGGGCGGGAGAGGTGTTAAATTTACATCAACATTATTAACATTCATACCTTTGAATATTCATCATTTTGTAAAATACATATTCGGTATTCGTTTTGAGATTACTTCACACTTTAATCAAATCAAAGTATTAAGTAATTTATGGTTACATTGTCTAAAAATAGACTTCAAATATTAGTCTGGTAATAAATCAAATTACACATATTGCACAGCGTGGCTGAGTATTTGGTATTCAGTTCGAGCGTATAGTGTATTCATCACCACAGTCATTTGCTGAAATGTAAACAAATATATAACCAAATGAGTTATGTCTCTTATTTGGTATAGTTCTTTAACTTATCGTGTAATCCCATGGTTTAATTCTGTAATAATAATTACTTGTAATATTAACTTGTATAAGACTACAGGTGTGTAGTTCAAAATACAGTTAACAGATATTGAAAATAAATCACTAGAAATGCTGTAGACATGACTTTAAATTTCTTGAACCATCAGGTAAAATACACGGCACACAATTTACCAAAATAATTTCTGACCTTTGATATGTCAGAGAAGAGACAGAGAAAGTTCTTTCGCAGAGGCACAAGTTGAAGTTATTCAATAGAAAAACTCATAAAAATTGTGACTGCCCCATTTCCAATTAAACCTAGTACCTCATCACGTCAAATTCAAAGAACAATGAAGCGATAAAATCCCGTCATTAATTGACGCTACACGGATCTACGGTATATCTGACGTTAATATCTGACACTAACCGGCGTCAGTTCATTTCTAAGAACACCAGCGAGTATCGCCGGTAATTGATTCGGTTATGTTCGCATTTCTCAGTATTACACGTAATCCGATGATGCTAGGAACAGGCGCAGCTCAGACACAACTTACTCGTATCCTTGTGTTATTATGTGCATGCGATTATTTATGAACAAATATTATTATAGATTGCATACATTAAGTTACTATTACAACCTTCGTTGTGTCAATTGTAGAGATGAAATGAATATCACATTATTTAATTTAATTATTATCGATAGCCAATAATGAAAAACCGTATTCTCAATAAGTAACATAAAGTACCTTATAATTAGACTACCTTAAGTTGTCATAATAAATTTCATGACAGTTATCTCCTTCTAGTTATTCAAATCCTGTATGCAACATCCTCGTAAAAGTGTGTTTCGCGGATTCAGGGCACAGAAAGAATTTTCCATAATAAATTCCATGTTGCCATGTTGATTTCGTTTTAGTATGTCATGCATTAATATAGCCTTTGGTTAATTACAACGCGTATATTAGGTTTTATCTACACCCAAGTTTTGGATTATTGGCATTGTTCAATAAATCACTATCTGTATCAAAGCCGAGTTCCGCTATTCTAATCAGGGAGAGTGGAAATTAAAGGGGATAAGCAAATTTATACGTTACTCCGCATTGATTTAATAAACTGATGTATCCTTAGTAATTGATCGTGATACCTTTGGGATCTTATTAGATTTATTGATTTTGCAAAGTCGTCGAAAATACACTTAATTGCGAATAGATCGATAATATTATTGATTCTACATTGTTGCGATATATTTTTCGTAGTGCCGACGATTTCTGCAAGTACATACATTTAATCAAAGCTTTTACATTATTTTGTATGCGGAATCTAAGTCACTTATATATACAAATTGCTTGTTTGTTATTGCAATACAAACGTACATCTTTGGGAGAAATTTGAGAAATAAGGATTAAATTATATGTTAAATATAAATAATTTGAATTAGAAGCAGTAATGTAATTGGCAATTTAGATATTTGCAGAGGCACCGAGCATCGACACAGTAAATGAACTGTTAAATGGGTGTTTGTACTTAGGCAGATTAAATTGTTAACCTTATAAAGTCCTGGGCAGATGGAGTGACGATTTGCGAAACACTCCTAACAGTTAATTGGATGAAGATTGCTGAAGAATGGAATTAGCTGAGAAATCCAATGTCTTGGCGAATACAAAGAGTATCAATCGCATTTCTGTTACAATGGGGTCATAGTGACTGCGGGATTTGGCGCCGCAGTCGAGTAAGCTTTGTGTTTAGTAATTTGTATCTATTCTAGAAACTTCTGTGTCAGTAAATTTATTATATTATATAGAAATATAGGTATATAGACGCTCTAAACCAGTGTCTCCCAACCTTTTTTAGATTATGCCCTACCTTAACATTTCAAAAAAAAAATATGCCTACCATACATAATTTTTAACCTTTAAAAGTTGTTATGTTCCTTTGAGAAATATAAATAATAAGTTTTAGGAAGAAATCACTATGAAATTGTTATCAAATCATCGTAACTAAAATTTCAAAACGTATAATGAAAAAATGAAAATTCTGTTTAAATTGGCCCCCTTAACTATCAAATTGACCCCCTGTGGGGCGTAGGCACCACGTTGGGCAACACTGCTCTAAGCGATTTATTCCAATCACAATAATTGTAAATAATTTTAGATGGACTTTCAGTAGGTAATTGTTTGACAATACTGACTTCGCTTTAATTTGTTCTAGTTTGAGTGTGGCCTAATTCTCGTTTGGGGATGAAATATATGAAACAGGATTTGTTGAAATGTCATAGTTTTGCGTATAACAAAAATAAAATTCTTAACTGTATAACTTTGTGAGACGTGCGTGTTTTTGCTTTAGATGTCATGTTTGATGTGGGTTCACATCTTCATTATTTGTTGACACCAAAATGCGAACTCTAAATAAAGACACGTCCTTTTCAATACACCGATTTAATATACTTGTATTTTAGACGTATCTGTCATTTTATATTTCTATTTTTACTCTATCTTTATAAGCTTTGTTGAAAATAAATACAACGTACAAAAAAAAATGATTTTAATGTGAATTAAAATTTTCATGCGGACCATACTCCAATAATACATTTCCAGTCATATCTGAAAATAAAATGTATTCCAAGAAAAAGATTTTTTCCAATATAATTCTGTTACGGTTAAATGAAGACGAGGTCTGTTCGTGCTTTTATAATAATTTTACGCGGAAGCAGGTGAGTGTAAACTCTGTTATACTTATTTCTTTTCGCTCGAAGTGGAAATTCGCACTGAGTTACGGCAAAAATCAGTTTAACATCTTCCTTATTTCGTGAATGTTTATTAAGCTTAGGCGGAATTTTGTACGCAAATGATGGTGCCATGGGCAGCGCTTTTGTTATTTTATACTTATTTTATCGTTTAATTCTAAAAAACGACATCGCGTAAAACTATGTTTACGATAATATTTTTTCTGAGATATCAAAAATAAGGGAAATGGCTAATAATAAATAATATATACTCTATCCTAGTTAAATGTACTGAAAAAATACACATAACATTTATATTAATGTTATATCTCTAATTATATATAGTAACTATCACAGATGACTTAACTGGATATCGTATGAAGTAAAACAATTCATTTAACATCAGCTACTTGTAGTTATGTCTGTTTGTGTATGCCACCACGATGGAGATTAGACGCGTACGCGTTCTGATGTTATCATTATCAGTTTACTTTAGTTCACTGCTTCTTAACAGCGTGTCACAGAGCTCTGATAATATAATCCTATTGAATTGTGTTCAATAATTGTTGTCTTAATTAGTATTGGTAGGGCGTAAACTTTTTTCTTTATTTTATACGTGACCCCACTGGGCCAGATGGTAAGTGGAGTGGAATTCAATAGATTGTCGACTGACGAGAGATGATTACCCCTCGGCAGTCGACACAATTATGTCGGCCTGTTGGAACCGGATATACACAGGCTGATCGCGGAACGCAACAATTACGTGGGCCACTATGGCCGGTTTTAACACCTTGTGCACGGTAGTCGCTATCGGGACGGAAATAAATATATCCTATCAGCAAAAAAATAGTATGAATGCAATCTCCCGTGGTGATAGCGTTGAAATTTGTACAGGTTAATAGGTTCGCGTAGTATTATTTTTAGGTGAGTAAATTTTTTTATAACTGATATTTTAGTTTAGTTTAAATATGTTTAAAGTCAGCCACAAAGGTACCCGAACAAATTCAAAAGTTCAAAACGTTTCTACACATTCGTTCTACAATTGAAATATTATTTTTTTACTTAAATAAAGTAAACCCTTTAAAGTTTATTTTAGTGCAGAAAAAACTATTGTTAAAAGGGACCCAGACGTTTCAAAGTGATTTTAAAATTTTAATTTTTCAGCTGCTCTTGTGGGTGACTGTACCTAGAGTTTGATAGTCTCGGCATTATACCGATGCTTGTTTAACTTTTCCAACTTGATATTAAACGTGAAATGTATATAAAATACTACTTATACCTTAGTTAGCGAAGCGTAACCACGCGAAGTACTACAGGAATAGATGAGAAAATGCCACTATTTTCCTTAATGAAGTCGCGGTTGGAATTTGATGGTAAATCCTATTTATTATAAACGCTTAAGCAACGAGAGCGCGAGCTGAATTATTTATTTTCGTTCCATCAGCAGTTTCAAATATCATGTTGTTAGTTCAGAATATGAATGACTGATATATGAGGCAGTCAAGAGATAAGCTCCACTCTCATCTAAAACTGGCCAGCGTAGTTAAAAGTCTTTTAACCCCCGACGCAAAAAGTGGTGTTATAAGTTTAACTTATGTATTTTCAAGTCGCTTTCAAAGGGCTGTTAGACAATATATACGTGTAATAGTGTATCTATATGTCTGTGGTATCATAGTTCCCAAACAAATTGACCGGCATCAAACAAATTGACCGATTTTGATGCGTATTCTTTTGTTTGAAAGCTGATATGATGGGGATGGTTTTTAGCTATAACTTACGAAGATCTATTTAGGCTTTTAAAGGTCATCAGCTCATTTCTTACTTTGACAGGTCCTACTGTTACTTTAGAAGAATTTCCAAAATATGGCAGCTTTGTGCTGATGCTGCAGTATCAGGTAGTCTGGGAGATATCCAACTTCTTAGTACCTTATAGTAGACAAAGCGTGTTATGGCTCATAATCATCGTTTCAATGATACGATTTCATATAGAAGATTTTAGAGAAAATTAAGTTGAAAATTTGACACAAAAAATATCTTCTAAAAAGAAAAAAAAAATGTCCTCTTACTTTATTAGAGTAGTATATAGTACTTACCTAGTAATATTTTAACCCTAGCGTCGACGCGTCGGGGGACCTATAAAGAAGTATTTTCATCGTCCCTGATGCGGGTTCGGTCCCCCACGTGACGACGCGACGTTGGGATCAAAATATCACTAAAATATTACTTATAATAAAATTAATGGACAAGCAAAATCATTTCATTCTTTTATATTCAAACAATTTTGTCGGTGGTTTTTAAAAAAAAACCGCAATAAAGAAAAACCACGTAGTCGGGTAAGATCAGGGAGGTAGAACGTAAAGCCTTATTTTTCTTATTTTTTAATCGAACGTATTGAATTCTAAATACTTAATAGCTAGTTAATACCTCCATAAAGATAACAGTGCAATAATTATGTCGTACAAAACAAAATTTAATAATCCATTCGAAGACCGCAGAATCCGTCGGCGCAGTGGTCCGAATCTGAATTACGAAGATTACATTGAAATGGTAATTACCGATGTTAGCACAAAGGCTTGGATTTTCTCGGTTTACATTTTGAGTGTGAAGTAAGGCAAGATTTGTATAATTACAATTATGGTAATCTATTGTTCTTGATTATTTGTTTAGGATCTTTGTTGTCGCTGAAATGTAAAAGTAATATTTTTTTAATGTACGGAATAACTTTTTTTTATTGCTTTAAATGCCGCGACGAGCTTGCCGTTTGCCTGATGGTAAGTGATACGACCGCCCATAAATAGTAAAACACCATCTAACACTTTGAATTATAAATTATTGTTTGGTATTCCATTGCGCTCGCCATTCCGAGGCATGAGATGTTAAGTCTTATTATGTCCAGTAGTTGCATTGACTACAATGTCTTTCAAACCGAAACACAACAGTGATTACACACTGACTTTTGGTGGCAGAAATAGACATTGCGGTGGTACCCACCTACCAGGCCGACTCTTGCATATGAGAGTAAACGAAAATGAAAGTTTCTTTTGTTGTTTATTACTAGCTTTTGCTCGCGGCTTTGCCCTCGTGAAGGAGTTTTTCTGGATAAAAGTCCCACTATACATTTTCCCGGGATAGTAGCATTATAACCTTCCCAGGGTCTTATACTATCTCCATAACAAATTTTGCTTTCTTATACCACGTTTTATGTCACGTCCCGTTCCCGTGGGGATAAAAAGTGTCCTATGTCCGTCTCCTGGTTCTAAGCTACATCTCCACCAATTTTAAGCCAAATCGGTTCATCCGTTCGTGAGTTATAAATAGTGTAACTAACACCACTTTATTTTACATATATAGATTGCATATCGATACTTTTTTAACAAAATCATGAAGATGTTGGAGAAGTCAATATCATCCTAACACAGTACACGTACGCTAGACTTGAAATTACACAGAGAAAAAAGACCCATGGCCCATCAAAACAGGCCATTGTAATTCTAACAGTGATTATGGTTTATATTGTAAACATCAGTCAGTTTAATGCGGTCCATTAATTTCACAGCACGTATCGTGATATGAGTATATATGTGTCGTGCCAGCGGCCCCTCCCGGCGCCCGCTGCGTTCGCTCATTGTAGCCGTTAGAAACTGTTCCCTCAATTAGTATATTAGATTTGTATGTCGCCTCTATAACTCCGGCTATCCGTCGCCATCAACTCAACATTATCGGGCACAGTACGGAAACGGCTTATTAAACTTTATATTTAATCACTCGACACACTAGAAAGTTATATTTCTGTTAGTACCGGTATGCGCGAGAAATGTTCACTGTAATTCGTTGAATATTTTCGTTTTTATTTATTTCATTTCGGATGATAACGTGTCTTCGGTCCCCTTCTGTATAGTATGGTGTGGGCATGTATATTATAAGTGGTTTATACCAAGTATTGTTATTTGTAAATTCTATAAATTCAACACATTATATCGTACATTAATCTAGAAGCTTACACTAGCGCGTTTGTCATCGTATATATAAATGTATATTAGGTATGTACATACGGATCAATATATTTTTAATGTTATTATCTGTGAATTAGTTTAGCCAATAGAGTCGTAAAAAAGTTGTTAGCATCTTAATAGTCGGTTATATGAGATTCGCATTAACGTTGCTTTACTGTATTTTTCAACACTGCGCAATTGAGATGTTTAATCGACGCTATCTAATGATGATTGAAACGTCGCCTGTAAGTGGCGCCAGTGACCGGCTTATCGCGGTCATCACGTAAACGAGTCGATGCTAATTGAGATTTATGTATCATTAGCATGTTCGCTTCATCGTTCTCGTCTAATACAAATTAAAAAAAAAACAACCCTTTTTAAATATTTGTTTCTTCGGTTGTAAAGTTCTTGAAACGCATTTGTGCCAGTCGTATCGCTATTGTGGTGCAACAAAGAGGTTTCATGTGTACACTGCGAAGGATTTAAATTTCGAACAATCTTTTCTTTTCCACATCTAATACTAGTAAATTCTGTAGGTACTTACGAGTAGATATTGCACAAGCGGATTATATTGGCTCGAATAAAGGACACCAACTGAGTATTGTCTATGCTGTGATGTGTGCAAAACAATATAACACTAATGTGTAATACCGAAAGCTTTTAGCGGATGGTGAGACGCAAAAGGACGTATGTGAACGTTGTGCGATAAAAGGGCTTAAGTGCGACCTTTGTGTACAAAGGATTAAGATTTTTCGGATTACTCGTACGATAAAACAGCGTCCTTGCTGTTAACATTTGTCCAGCGGTGCTGCTTCCTCTGATATTTTACGATATCTGCTATCCATCGGGGTACTTTATTGGAATTACGCCAAAGTGGATAAGTTCCAGTCGGTAGTAGTATTGTGTAAATTGTCATGTACTTAAACAATACATCGTTATAAGTTTGTTTTGTCTCTAATAAAACACGAGGACGTGTTTGTAATCGTTTTGTGCCGATGTTACGGTGTTTGTGCAAAAGAGGGCGCGCGGTATGGAAAGAGCGTGTGCTGTCGCATGTTCGCTTGTTTCGAAGCGCTTTGTCAAATGAGACTCGCGAGGGTCATAAATAAACTTACATTACTAAAACTCCAAGGTTCGATGATTAAATTTTGTCTTGGTCACATATTAATCTTTCCATCATTTCTATCTAGAGTAATCATTATTATTCAGCTTACAAAAAAATTTCGTCATATTAAATTTTAAAGGCCGAAATATCCATGATTATTAATTATTTTTACGTTTTTCTTTCAACTGCGAGAACTAATCACTAACTAGACGTGAATTTAAATTCTTTACTTGCCAATACTTGTTTAGTTACCCAGATTAAAGGTGAAACAAAATGTATGAAAATGGACCTTGAGGTATCGCCTTAATCAATAATGATCAGTTTCCCGTACACGTTTACGATTTAAATAGTTCCAAATTTAAATTTTGGTTCCACATCGTCGATTTCAATGGTATTGTTGGCGTAAATGCGTCACCGTTCATTGCACATCGATAAACACGGGCATATCGATAACGTAAACAAATTTTTAATTATCGAACGTCCATCGTTATAATTGCGTGTACAAACAAATTATATTCCTAAAAATGAAATTAAAAACGTGACGCGCGCAAACCATAACGTCGAGATAAAAGCCTGCCATGACATCTAATGAGAATGGAAAACGATAAAAGCGACCACACAATCTCTGCCCCTGGGAAATACTCTGAAAAGGTTTTAGGCGTTTCAGCAGTTCCAATTGGGTAGTTGGATATTCTTAAAAATGAACAGATATTTAATATCAATACGGTTTGTGAACAATGCTCTAGGTTTTTTTAATCAGTCAATAATGAAAGAGGATATATTGTTCGTAAAAGGATATTTTATTATAACTTAGATTATGATATCACTTTATCATCCATTAGTCTTAGATATTTATTCAACCAATATCTTCACTTTCGATTATACTTTATTAACACACTATATTTGCTCGCGGCATCACCTGCGTAAAGGAGTATTCCGAAGTAAAAAGTAGCCTACATCCTACCAACTATCTCCATACCCAATTTTAATGGAATACCATTTGCTAACTTTTGAGTTCATTTCGTTTAAACAGACGCAGCATGGGAATATGTTTTATAAAATAAGTGGTTAAAAAAAATCCAGAAAATATTATATCATTGAATATTCATAATACGCTTGCTCATATTTCCAATAATAATCATCATCAACCTGCTGCTGGTCATAGGGCTTCTCCGATATGCGCCATTTTACCATGACTTCGGCCTGTCGCATCTAATTCTTGCCAGCGATCTTCCGCAGAACGTCAAGTAGATCCAACTCCTTTTTTTTTATTGCTTTGACGAGTGACGAATGGCGAGCGAATGACGAGACGAGCTTGCCGTTCGCCTGATGGTAAGCGATATGAACGCCCATAAACAGTAGAATTAACACATTAATTATTCAACATTCAACACCTTGAATTACAAAGTATTATTTGGTATTCCACTGCGCTCGCCATCCTGAGACAAGAGATGTTAAGTCTCATTATGTCCAGTAGTTGCACCAAATACAATCTTCTTCAAACTGGAACACAAGAGTGACTACGCATTGCTGTTTGGCGGTAGAAATAGACATTGCGGTGGTACCTACCCAGGCGGACTCTCACATATAGGAGACCTATCATCAGTACCCAGTAGGGATTAATAATATTAGAACAGTTTATTAACAGCGAACGATACGATTGGTACAAAAATAAATGTGATCATATAGTGTCATCGGAAGATTTACTTATATTCGGATTATCTATGAGTAGGATAGATATGACGTACGTCCGTATAGAAAAATCCCTCGGGCAATACATTATTGGATATTATCCAAGGAAAACTTAATTATGACGGCACAATGTGCAGAAATAACTCGTGCCTTCTAATGGAAGTTCGGCGCGCCGTTGCGTACATTCATAAGGTTATGGTAGGGAAAAATGTCTCATTTGCGAAATTATAGTTCTTATATCACTTAGGACTGATTTTGCAATCAGATAAAAGTTATTTATAAGGGAAAATATAAATAGTTTTAAAATATTTAACATAGAAGCAAGACTTAAAATGAAAACAATATGAGTTTATCTATAGGTGGAGTTAAGAATCCTGCGCATCCTGTTCGTTGGGAGTTTAGAAGACTAAGATCCCTCATCAGGTTTTTAAGCCTAAAAGTCAGATGACCCATTCACAAGTGTGTTATTCTTACCATAAATATAATTTATAGCCATCTTAATATATAGACTTCCTCGATGGCGTAGTTGTTCTGCATGCGCGGTACGGCAGCGCTCTGAGGTCCTGGGTTCGAATCCCGAGTCGGACAATGATATTTGAGTTTTTTTGCTCAGTATCAGCCCGGAGTCTGGAATTCGATATGGCGATAGGCTCCCCCCCCCCTATAACATCATGGGACGGAACACACTTGGCGAATAGTGGGTGCCCTGGTTGCGCCTCTGCATGCCCCTTCGGGGATAAATGCGTGATGTTTATTTGTTTTAAAATATATAATTAATAGGTGAACCATTGTAATATATTCCGTTTAAATTGCTTTGTAGCTAATTGCCAACTACTAAAGATAAACAAATGTTAAATTTATGCCATACATTAGAAGTAATTTCTCAAAGTAACAGGTGTCTAAGATGTATTAAGTTTACACAGTTAATTGTTTCGAACGATACAATCTACGATAAAATTTGCATTCAAATAGACTTCATCGAAATCAATTTAAGTCGGCTGGATGGGTCAGGCAGCGGTCTGAAGTTTGCGCGAGCCGATATGAAATTTGTTACGTTCCCTATTACCCTTGTTTGTGGAACAATATTGAAGTTCCATTTAGCTTCGGTTACTTGGAATATTTAGCGTGATTAGTATTAGTTATAACGGCAATTTAGTATATTCACTTAATTTTAAGGGTATTGCTTAAAAATAATATTGGAATTGAAAGAGTTCATAGTATTTGGATTTTTATAATCTTATAGTTTTCGTTCGGATTCGCGAATAGCAGTAGGTAGTAGTAAGTAATACATATGCCTAATTTTTTTACTGTTGTACGAAACATTAATGATTTAAACACATAAAACTTCCCCTTGAATCAGTCCATCTATTGGTGAAAACCGTGTGTAACCTGTTTGGTAGTTTCTGAATTTATCGCGTTTTGGCAGACAGGTACGTTGGAAGGACTTAGTTTTATAATATGTAGTTTTGTAAGGATCTCTTTTAAAATAACATTCTAATAGCCTGGTTTTTTACTAGCAAATTTGTGATATATTATAATAGTCACTTAACTTCAAAACTCTCAATAAAAGGTAATTTGATTGGAGTTTGACCTTAAAACGACATGCACATTTGCCTCATATCACATTGCCTGTGCCATTGTCACCAAAGTCAGCCGAAAACCCACTCTGATGGGACGCGACGTATCAAAAAACAAAGTCATAATTGTTTGAATTTACAAAGCAATTACTCTTGTCCGCGTTTGAATTATTTAAGTCAGCGATCATTGAGGTCGGGATGTTAAATACCACCATAGAGTTGGGTACACGTCTTAATTGCTAATATTTGTCAGAAATTAAAACTAATGATTAGAAGGCCACCTATAAGCGCGATACATATTGAGATCCTGACAAACAGCCTATTGACTTTACCATGCTTAATGACAGACTCCGAGCTGTTGCGAGGTGGAAAAAATACCATATAATAATTAACATCTCACGTCTCAGAATGGCAAGCGCAGTGGAATACCAAACAATACTTGGTAAATCAAGGTGTTGGATGTTGTTTCTACTGTTTATGGGCGGTTGTATCGCTTACTATCAGGCGAACGGCAAGCTCGTCTTGTCATTCAAAGCAATAAAAGAAAAAAACCCCTAATGATAACTTATCCCTCGTCAGTCGATACAATTATGCCTTTGAAACCGTTTTAACAGTAACTTGTTTATTTTCAGGTACTTTTAGTACACGAAGCGTCGAAGGGTAGTTTTTCGCGGGTGTTCGATCTGGAGGCCGGCGACGACACAGATCCCGACCCACCGAGGACGTCGCCTTACGAGAGTCGATTCCCCATCAACATTGGTATTACTGGATACGTGGCTACTACGGGCGAGGTGAGTTCTTATATATACCGTGATAACCCGGTTATAACGATTTTGATGATGATCTAGACGCTATATCAGATAGTTATTATAAATGGTACTCTTTTATATTTAGCTAGGATCTGCCATTTAGACAATATAACCGATGTTGCAACCGGCTTCTACTATGATTATGATTTATAAGACGCTCTTGCCTAATTCTACCTTAATGACAAGCAAAATTTCAATTATTTCATCAATTGCGCATGTATTCTCCTGGTAAAGATTTAGCGCCAGCGTTTGGTGGCGCATTTTACTTTAGGATTTTTATGTAAAAATAATTTTGATGTTGTTTAACCCATAAGTTGACCTTTGACTTTTGGTGTAATATTTTTTTTTTTAATTGAACCTGCACTCTCCAGGTGAGACTAATGTAAATGATTTAATTTTAATTGGGTTATTTTCTACTGCTATCATTCTAAATGGCGTCTTCTCGAAACCCACCTTAATTTTGAGCGTTTGAATGATTTATTAGTTAAAGCAAGAATAAATAGAACTTACAATGTATTGTACCAGATCATTGTTGATTGCCTCATTAACCAGAACTTATGCAATAAATTAATTGGATATTTAAATAACGTTCAATTATTATGATTTATGTTACTTCTTTACATTCAATGTCAGGAAAACTTTATTGTGGTTGATTTTATACAAATTAAACTTTAATTATACTACAATTGAATTGTATTTAATTAAGACCATAAAACTCGTGAAACGGCAAATTTATCGAAATGTACCTAAAATTTTTTCCTTTAAAACTTTTAAATTGTTTATTTTATAGTCACAAAGTCCTGGCACTTTATTAAAATTAATTTAAAGACCCGCAGAGGAATAAAGCGAGATTGCGCACTCTTTGCATAAAGTAGTTCTAATGTGCGAACTCTCCTGAATAATGTAGTATTGCGTCGGGCCTTTGTTTTCGTGCGAATTCGTACGATTGATTACGATTTTACGACAAATTTTGTACCAAAACTGATCAAGAGTGTGCTCTGCTTGATGCCGGAATGAGTTAACGGCCATGTCATTAACTGGATGTTGTAGTTGTTAACCTTCATTAGTTGAGCATACGGAAACTATAAAAATATGAACTAAATGATAAGGGATATGCGATTTTGTACTTTAACAATATCTACATACAGTTTTGTATTGGATGACATCAGTAGATTCGGCGCTGCATTCCGTCGACCTAAAAGAATTGGTATTTGAGGAATGTTTTAATAGGAACATGTTTCTTTGAAGAGATTGTTCAGTGTATTGCAGAACCACAATGCAGGAAATAATTTTATGTCTGCATTTCAATGAGTATGGGATTTTCTATTGTTATTATTAATATATTAATGACAGTTTATTTACCTACACGTGCACGACAAATTGAAGCCACTGCATCTGATGGTAAGTAGTGGGCTCCAATAGAATGTCGACTGACGAGATATGATTACCCCGCAGCAGTCGACAGAACTATGCCGGCCTGTTGAAGCAAGATATACACAGGCTGATCCCGGAACGCGACACACTTACATGGGCCACTATGGACGGTTTTAACACCTTGCGTATGGTGGTCGCTATCCGGTGGGATATAAAATATATTCCAGAGTGTCAATCAGCTGACAATTCCGGCCCACCACCTCGTCTGAACCACGATTTTCAATGAATATAATTTGACAGTAAAAAAAAATCACCGACGCCATAATCTTTGCAAGAAACGAGAATAATTATCGAACCATTTTGTTTGACCATTTTACAGACCGTGAACATAGCGGACGCCTATTCAGACCCGCGTTTTGATCCTTCAGTCGACGAGAGCACCGGATTCAAGCACAACACAATCCTCTGCATGGCCATTAAGAATTCAGAGGGCAGGATAATCGGAGTTATTCAGGTAAGCGTGAAATTTCAGAAAGATTGCTCGTTTTTTAAATACTATGGGACCGGATTCTAAACGAACATTTCTATCGACATTTTATTGTATTTAAAATGACGATTTTCGCGAAAGAAAAATACGAAGCAAAATGGAAAATGTATAGTCCAATATTTGCGCAAACAAATCTCGTAACAAATGTGTTTCACAAAGCCGCGTAAATAATGCGGCAGATGTGCTTTTTCTAAGCTCGGACACTGGTTATTAATGAAAAATTCAAAACGTCGGCAACGTATATGGAGAACAGTAACGCAATGCGGTCGTATGCGACACTACATACTTTATACGCTGACACAAGAATGGTCAGGATAACGCACAGGCGCGTAGCATTTTACCAATAAACTTTTACATTGTAGAGAACTTAGTATGTATAAGTCGACCAGGAAAATAAAAATCCTGTTTTCGAGGCGATAATGTTGGTTTTAGTTTATCATTTAATGATTGCAGTACTATATATACTATATTAAAGATTTGTTATATATTTTATCAAAAAATTACGAAGGTTTTTTTTTTTTCAGTTTAGGGTATATGTACGTTTAAAATTGATTTTAAACTGTATTGTTTAAGTATACTGCTTTATGGCGTAGCTTAAAATCTGAAAAGGAAAAATTAGGCAGCATGAATGAATGAAGAAATATTTTTACTATTAATCGTCTAAATTTTATCAGTTGTTTGGAATATCAGTTCCGAGTCGGGTATAGTGAATCTTATAAGAACACTAGCTTTTGCTCGCGGCACGCGCGTGTATAGTTTCCAGATAAAAGTTCCGCTATAAATAAGTGTATTTTCCCGGAATAATAAGTAGCCTATATCCTTTCCAAGGATCTCGAATTCTCCATACTAAATTTCATTACAATTAGTTCATTCGTTTAGCAGTAAAAGCGTAACATACACACAAACAGTTATTTTAGCGTTTATAATAAAAATATGTATGTGTACAATTGCCATGCGAACAGAAATGTCTCACGGCTCGTAACGAGTTCAGCATGATACGTGACGTAAGTACTAAGTAGTGGGTGGATGCAAAAATATCTGCAGTATTCTGGTGCTGTCACCTCCAGCAGTTGGGACACGCAGTTTCATTGCATCTGTGATATTAAATGTGATTACAATGTATTGTAGTGAAAAGTAATGAGTTTGTTGAGATTTTTTTTGTCGCGGAGAAAGTTCCTTTTTACTACCGTCCAGCTTTCTCGGGGGGCGATTGAGCGGTTATGTTGGGGTAACCGTTGTGTTACGGCCCGACGAAGAGCTGCCCGGTTTTGATGGGGACCTTCGGGCGGCCCCAGCCGATTCCCTAAATACAACTAATCCTACTCAACGGCCTACCAACTAAAACTCCGCGGTGACGCTCTTCGGTGAATTAGGCACGGCTGCGGTCTTCCTTCCACGGAAATGTTATAGGCTTCGTCCGCAGCCAGGTTTGTTGAGACTGCTTCGGGGACGTATTTGTATTGCAGTAGGACTGTATGCTGAGGTCTTTGGATTCGATTCCCGGGTCGGGAAATGATATATCTGGATTTTAGGTAGCCCGAAGTTTAAAATTGTGTCCGGTAAATGGCAATAGATTACTTTCTTATTACATGGGGTCCAACATCCGGTGTAATGTTGGTTTTCACATCTCTGCTTAACCCAGAAAAGACCAAAGTCGTCATATAATTATGTTCAGTCTGCCAACATCACGAGTAAAAAAAAAAAATTTTTTTAATTACTTAATTAAACGTTTCGTAGCACTTTATTAATATATTAAAGTAATTAAAACTTTTTGTTTTCAACTATAAAAACCAATCTATTATGTATAAATATAAATATAGGGGTAGTTACAACTTCTAAACTATGCCCTTCAGACTTGGGCGGGCGTATAATAAAAGGGACATACGTGAAAGTTGTCCAAAAATAACGAGTATCGGAAACTGTTATTCCCATGACATGGTGGAATTCATAATGGCCTCCGTAACATTGGTTGGTTACTAAGTGGGATGAGGAGTCTGTTTGTAGGAGAGATTAGTAGATAATTTGACTGTCTATATACCGCTGGCTCGCTATTACAAGGTTTAATGCTGCATTAAAGTATATATATCACATGATTCTATGTTCTTTAGTAAGAAAAATCAATAATCCTTAAAGATAAATAAACGAGGAACCATGAAATGTTGGCCATTACAATTTTTACAAACATGAACATTTTTAAACTCATTTTTGTAATAATTAACCTAGGACCTTCCATATGGAGCGAGCAATATAAGGAAATTATAGCTGGATCTTTGTACAAGTGAAACATAACAAACTGCAAATAATAAGATTTGTACTTTAGTACTAGCTTTTACACTCGAAAAACGTTGATGACAAAACGAGTGATCAGATGAACAACGCGAGTTTGGTTCCCAATTTTGTTTCTATTAACACCAATAAGTAATATAAAGAAATTATTTCAGGCTTGAAATAATCACTGGTATACGCTCTCCTCTATAATACAGCCATTAAATTCTGTCTACAATATACTTAAAAGCACATTAATAAGGTACTAATTCCTTGTCCACAGATTAAACTTTCTACCAAGTTAATTAAAAAGTCATTAAATAGAACAACGAATTGTTATCTTAGAATTACCTTCACTATCTCTCATTTGTGCTGAAGATTACTCGAACATTTATTATTCTCAAAATTGTAACAAATGCGCAAACTAGCGCACTGCGACAGGATTTTTAAGAAACTTTTGTATAAACTTAATTCATTGTGGCTGCAGTCCGGTCTAGGTCGAGTTTCTCTAACCTATTGGAAGAGGCATGAACTTCGAAAAATAAATATTCTTTGTAACCTGAATGTCCAAGGAAAAATAAATATTTAATAAGAACATTGGAAGTTCGCCATGTTTCAGATCGTATAATTATTCTCTTCTATTGGGTCAAACGTATTCGTACAGTAACTTTTATTGCGCAAGTTATTTTCCCATTCATGACCGTATACTTATAACATAAAGTTTAATATCGCTTCATATTGTGTTCTGGGTGGCTTTATTGATTTCTGAATAGTTTTTAGGTGCCTTTTATAGGATTACCGTTTATAAGGGAAGCACTGCCTTGGGTGCCTAAAATGTCTGCCTAAAATAAGAAGCTGTAGATAATAAGTAGAGGACATTATGATTATAACTACATAGTCACCAATATTTTTTTTATATAAAATAAATATTTTCTGAGGAGTGCTGAGTGAACGTGCTGCAAACGCTTGGCATATGGTTACTCTAAGTACATCTTGTGATTATTGTTACAGTTTATTTAAATCCTATATGAGTTTGGCTTTTATTGTGACTATGTAAACTTATTGAAAACTAAGTTACCATACGAAATTTGTATTCAAAATATGTAATTTCTTTTTCGTGTTGCATAAACCCGATAGCTAAAAGAGTACGTTGTCAGACATAATCTTCTCGGCTTGGCAATCCATTTGGTATTCATAGAGACCGTTGTCTGTTAAGTTGCTTCGCCTACCCAACTCGGAATTATCTCTCGGAAAACTTCATTCATTTAAAAGATAAATTTAAAGATGCAAATGTTTTTAGCGCGATCCCCTCTGTCGCCGATTGGATTAGGCGCGTTAATTGCGCATTTCAGTGTTAGATTTAATCGATCAAAGCAATGGCCATTAATCAGTGTCATCGAAAGTTCCAAAAAAACGTTGTGTGTGACTAATTTGCTCATCAGGCTCGTAAATTATTTTGCGAAGGTTGAGCTGTAACGGCGCCCGATTTACGTGTGATTCATTTCATTCCAGCTTATCAACAAGTTCGACGACCTTTTGTTTACGAAGAACGATGAGAATTTCGTGGAGGCGTTCGCTATTTTCTGCGGTATGGGCATTCATAACACTCATATGTACGAGAAGGCGATCACCGCGATGGCCAAGCAGAGTGTAACACTTGACGTGAGTATGCGCAATACAGTAGTTAAAATTATGTTGACACGCTTAACTCGCGACGCGGCGGACAATTGAAGCGATTACCGGCACAACTTTACGCGGAAGATGTTAATAAAGCGGATTAGTAAAACAATTCACGTTCGACAATCTTCGAATTAAACAGCACGACATTTGATTTTATTGTATTAGGCTGAAGATGTTAATGCTGAGCTTCACTTTCCTGTCATTTTATTATAGGAAAGGGTTGTCCGTTTTGGTCGCAGTTCACTGTGACGTCATACGAATTCCTGAACGGATGGATTTTATTAGATTAGTGGCCGGTCCACTATCAGATTTGTTCAGCATCCTACATAGATGTCAACATCGTCGAATATGCAATGTTAATCGCTTTGCCCTAAATTTTGAATTGAAATTCCATGTACGTTTATTTATCGAATGCATTTATCACAGGTACTAAGTTACCACGCATCAGCCTCATTAGACGACGCTCAACGGTTACGGGTAAGTTCATACAAACTAATTAATATATCTTTCCATATGGCGTTGCTTTGCCCAAAATTTCCGTCTCGAGTCTCCGTAATGCCTCAAACAACAATATAATTAACAAACTTGTAATGTGATGAACGCGCTCAGCACCGAGCCAGTTCGACTCGAAGTTGTCTTGCGAAAGAGGAGTTTTAATGTGTAATTACTGGCCTAGAAAATTCGCAACGAATTAAACATTGATGATGGTTTATTTTGGTTTTTTGGTTCGTTTATGTTTGCTATTATTTGCTGAAGTGTATCTTAGTAAGACTTTTCTTTGTTTACGTTTCTTTTATCTTTATTATTTATCCTTAAGTAGCTGTTTGGTTAGTGATATACAACATTGTATTCAATCTTTTTGTGTTATCTCTTGTAACCTATTTTGCAGAACCATTTTGATTAGCAAAATTATTTTCCAAATAATATTGTATTGGTTTAGGATCGGAAACGATATAGACTTTCAAAACAATATTGGCAATTTCTTATCCTTTAAAAATATCTACACAAAAAGCTTGATAGATTCACAGAATTTTCATAATAAGCAACCACGGCTCTTGTTCCTTGTAATTCTATTTATAACTTTCGATTCCGCTAAGAATATTTCACCTTTTTTCCTTTTCAGTTTTCTTTTTCATTTTATGTTCTTTGACTTCAAGGTTATACAATCAATGTGATAGTCCTCTTTACAGTCGCTGAGGATACCTTCGTCGGCGCACTTCAGCCTGCACGAGTTGGCGTTTGATGACATCGACATGAGTGATGACGACACGCTCAGGGCGTGTTTAAGGATGTTCCTGGACTTGGATTTCGTGGAGAGGTTTCACATCGACTACGGCGTGTTGTGCCGATGGTTGTTAAGTGTTAAGAAGAACTATCGCAACGTCACGTATCACAATTGGAGGCATGCGTTCAATGTCGCGCAGATGATGTTTGCGATACTAACGGTGAGTGTGTTTTAGATGTTGATTATTATGAAACGTATAGTGGTTCAACTGGCATCGTGGTTGAAGTTTTGTTCTGTTAAGAAACATTAGAATTTAAATATTAAAAATGAAATGTAAAGAGAAGAGAAAAGTATAAAAAATCTATACATATTATAAATATAAAACAAAGTACCTTTTTCTGTTTGCCTGTATGATTTGCCTCAAAATCTACTGAATCGCTTTTTATGAAATTTGGTATGTTAGTAGGTAAATTTGGTAGATAGTTTAAGATCCTGGGAAGGTTATAGGCTATTTTTATCCCGAGAAATATAGCGGGACTTTTATCCCGGGAAACCCCTTCACGCGGGCGAAGCCGCGACCAAAATCTAGTATATAATAAAATGAAATATTAAATAACACACTGACACCATGTCCACACCGCGACAATTAGAAAGCCAACTCAGCATAAGTTATCACTCACATCGTAACAGCAGTGATTTTCAGTGGCTTGTGTTTCAGTGTGTACTTTGACAATTTTACTTAGTGTTATGTTTATTCCAATAAGAATCCTTATGTACATTAACATAAAGGTGTATTGCTTCCAGGAGACACAATGGTGGAAGATATTTGGCGAACTCGAGTGTTTGGCTTTAATCATTGGCTGCCTGTGCCACGATCTTGATCATCGAGGGACCAATAACTCTTTTCAGATCAAGTGAGTGCTTGAGACCTTTCTAAAATTTTGTGTATTTTTTGCCAATTATCGCTTGCTTTAACGGAGAAGGCAAACATCGTGAGGTAACCTACATATCCAAGTAGTTCTCTGCAGGAATTTTGAGGGTGTGTGTAGTCTACCAATCCGCACTAAGTCAGCGTGGTGGACTAAGGCCTAATCCCTCTCGATAGTAGAGGAGGCTCGTGCCCAGCAGTGGGACAGTATATAATATGGCTGATATTTATAATAGTTTTCAATAAATCCCAATCGCTTTTTTCTATTCGTCGCCAAAATTGACCAATCATAATAAAGTTCTTTTGCCATGCTTACAAATGACTTATTTTGGTTTATTCTAGAGATTTGATCGAGATTAAAAATTGGGATTGGGTCTTCTAATTTTTTATTTTCTATACTATACTGATCTTGCAATTTCACCCTTCATTCATAACTTTTGCTGTTCATTCCAGGGCGTCGTCACCGCTAGCCCAATTGTACTCGACGTCGACGATGGAGCACCACCACTTCGACCAGTGCCTCATGATCCTCAACTCGCCCGGCAATCAGATACTGCTGAACCTCTCATCAGATGACTACGAGAAGGTGGTCAAGGTGCTCGAAGACGCCATACTGTCCACCGACCTGGCTGTTTATTTCAGGTTAGTTACTATATGGCATCTCATGGAATTCCGACAGTAATTACATTAACAATCATTATTATTGATAGACTGTACTTAAAATAGTCTAGGTGCGAACAAATGTGTTTAATGTGCGTATTTGTCAGGGGTTTCTATGCTGCAATAATGTTGTCGTACTATATTAGCAAAAGCAACCTAACGACAAGGCGCATGAGCGAACTGAATATAATTGCGTGTGAACTTTTGATTTTACCAAGCTATTATATAAAAAAAAAGCGCCGATATTCCGCGCGATTGGTTCCTCAGTCAATAAGTACTTGTTGTCTATTGGTTTACATGTGCCATACGGCCACTGTACACTTTTCATCGTGACTTGCCGCTCTTTCCCGAGACCGGAGACGATTGTTCGATGCATTGTCTCTTTTGTATTAAAATATCATAAAGCAAACTGACGAGCTACGTCAATGTTTGATGTTTAGATTTTGTATCACGTTCACTATTAGTAAGTTGGTAAAATGGCAACATTAGGTAAGTCAATGACGTTTTACAAATAGACGCGTCATACACTAACAAAAATGCACATAAAAACGGCGCACTATTCACTATAGTCACATACCTATACATATAAATTACAAATTGGAAGGAATACAAAGGTTAGGCATGCGTTCGTTAGAAAAGGATATATATACATCGACAGTTACAGCTCGCAGAGATCCGTTACGAGCGTGGACCGCCGTCGCCATGGCAGTCGAATAAAATGCATTTATTAGTAAAAAAAATAAGTTAATAGTGTATACTTATAACTAACGTATGAAGTAAAACGTTTTTTTCATTCACAGTTAGAGTATAATTTGTACATCGTCTAAAAACACAGGAAGGCATTTTATTTATCAAAATACTAAAAGTTAGTAAGCCGTGACAGTGGTTGGAGGTTGACTACGTGAATGTCAGGCGATTACTTTACTTTCTTCTTGCCAAAATTGAGCTCAGACAACGTATCTATGTAATAAAAACATCTTAGAGGTAAGTTTACGTATTTTATTGCAGCAAACGATCAGCATTCATCGAAGTGGTGAGCGCGGCGAGTGGTGTGAGCATCGGCACGGGCGCGGGGCCGGGCGCCTTGTGTCCGAGCGGCGCGCCGGTCGCGGCGGGCGCGGGCGGTGCGGGCGGTGCGGGGGGCGCGGGGGGCGCGGCGAGCGCGGTGGTGACGTGGGGCGCATGCGCGGCGCGGCGCGGCCTCCTGCGCGCGATGCTGATGACGGCGTGCGACCTCGCCGCCATCACCAAGCCGTGGCCCGTGGAGCGACGCGTGGCCGCACTCGTCGCCGGCGAGTTCTTCAGACAAGGGGATCTCGAGAGACAGAACCTCAATCTAACTCCTATTGTGAGTATTGTGTATTGTAATGTGGCGCACGAGTCGCCAACCATTAATCAAAGTTTTCAATAATCGACACCGATGGCTTCTTTTGATCTATTCCAAAAATGGACGAATAAGTACATAGCCAAATACAAGCCACACTAATCGACGTTTTCAATAACCGATCCCGATCGCTTCTTTCGATCTATTTCAAAAATGGACGAATAAGTACATAGTTTTATTGACATGCTTATGAATGTGTAATTGTAATGATTCATTCTCGGGATCGGCTAGAAGGTTGAGATTTGGTTCGTTTATTGTAAACGGCTGTAAATCTACAAACACGAGGAAACACGAGCAATGTTTATAATTTGTATTTCAACTTTTTTCCCAACTATGTTTTCTCCTTTCATAATATGAAAAGAACTAGATAGTAATACGAAATGTATACATTCAAAATAAGAAGTATCACAAATAACATCTGAAACACGTTATTTTTTTTTCAGGATATAATGAACAGAGACAAAGAAGATCAACTTCCCGCTATGCAAGTGAAGTTCATCGACACCATCTGTTTACCAATTTACGAGGTAATTTACAACCTCATGATAATGTTGTTAATTAATAATATTAATAATAATAAATGTTTTATTTGCACAAACAAAACATAACAAATAGGAACACATATAAACTTAATTAAATTATTATTAGTATGTAATGTTAGTGCTTATAACTAATTTAAAACAAAACAATTGACAGGGGGCCCCAAACTAGGCAATGCAATCTTGGGGACCAAAATATGAATATAATTTCAATAATGTTGTTCTTTACTATTTTCTTTTTACATTTCACTTAATTGATCAAAAGATTTTAAACACGTCTAAAATTTAATGTGATCTATTTGTACCGATACCATACAATAATAAAATGTATCATTACAGGCTTTCGCAGTACTGTCGCCGGCTTTACAGCCGATGTTGGACCGCGTGAAAAGCAACCGCGCGCACTGGATCGAGCTCGCCAACAACGACAAGTACACCGGAGAGAAGATCGAATACGCGCTCGAGAACACCACAGAGAAGAACGACAAGTCGAGCACAAGCTCGCACGTCGACGACACGGAGAACACGTACGAGGGGGACAGCAGCGGCGCGGTCAGTCTCTCCTCGGAGACCAACTCGAAATACGAAAATCTCGAAAATCCCGTCGTCGGACTCGTATGCAACAACGCGCTGACCATGCCGCGAGAACCGAACAAGTTTTGTCATATAAGCGAATTAAATTAATTGTGTGATTAGTGGCGACACCGGACCGATGGTTGCGACGGTTTTATAGTTTGCATTCAAACTGAACCGACTCGTTGGTCGGTTGGTGATTGTGTGACCGTTCGTGTATTGTGCGTGGTAACTGAGAGTGATATTCGTTTAGTAAATAGATGGTTTAGCGCCTGTTTCACAAGGTTCTAGAAAATTCTTTGAATTAAGTTGTGTTTAAATTGAATTTATTTCTTGTTAGAAACTGGATTTAGATTTGGTTTAGATATAACCTAATTTTAATGCTGCCAATGTGTCTCTTATTCGCAACCAAATACTAAGGTGATAACGTATGTAACAAGAGACCAATTATAGTAGTGTGACAGCGATGTCAATGAGAGTGGATATGAGGGCGCTGTTGTCGGTCGAACGTCAGCCAATAGTTGGAGTGACGTTAGACGTCAGTTGCTGTGTCCATTAACGTCGACGTCACCCAATACCAAATGATTCCGCGTCAATTTCGTCTCGGACATAGTGAAACAGGCTCGTAGTCGAATTTGAAATTTATTTAACGCAAGGCGTATAACGTTAAAGATCATGAACACCCGGGCACTATTTTTGTACACTTCATTTAAAATAGCTTTACATTAAGTACCTAAGTAAGAACATTTACAAGTAGGTAATGTAATGTGTTTTAATTTTACCTCATTCGTCTATTCTTATAGCGAGTCGCATGGACACTTGGATAGTTGGGTATCATTACTGATACGTATCTTAAATGTAGCCGAAATATAATTTCTTATAGAAAAATAATATTTTCGGATTAAATACTCTAACCACACATTAAAACAGGGCCTAACAATTGTCACATAGTTGTTAAATAATTATGACCAAGATACCAAAAATATGTTTCACGTAGTTTATGTACTAAAATTGTATAGTTATATTTTTGGGTCATGAATATTCATCATCATTGTAATGTTAGTGTTTGGCGTAACATTGTTATACAGTCATTAGGTTAGGGTGTCCACTTTTTAAAATAGGGCGAAAACGTTTAAAATCACGTTAAATATTTTATTACCTAATACCAGAATACAAAATAAATATTTTATAAAAAAAAAAATATATAAGGAAATGTATAAAAAATATTGTACATTTCGTGTGCCAATTTTAATATAGTGACTACCTTATCGTCTTTTTTGAGATAAAGTTGTAAATTGATTATTTTCATCCTTTATTGTAAAGGGATATGTGGACACTCTATAGTTCTAGGACTAAAACTAAATATAAATTGAAGTTCGCATACATATAACTTTTGAGTATATCATATCGGTAATTTGCAAAGAATCGTACATTTTATTCGCACAACATATTTTGTAAATAATCGATTTTATATAATTACTAACAAGTTGTAATTTTGGTAAGTACTTACGATTTTATTCGGGTTTTATCGAATCGCTATTTATCGTACGATCAATAAATTTCCTTTCGTCCGCTTAGGAACTGTTGCCTCGCATTATTTTAATAGAATGACAGTTACGGCTACCGCCGATTCATTCCAGTCGTATCCATTCTTTACTTATAATTATTAGTTTCATCGTTTACACTTTTGTCAAATATTTTGACTCCATAGTGTATCTCCTCGAAGTCGTAATGCATTGTTATACTATTCTCAAAGGAATTTTCAGTGGACACATACAAATACATAAACGATGTTTTATATAATGAATATTGGATTTTGATTTATTTTTATAAAGCAAAATATGTTGCGAAGTTAGTGTCGAAGTTCCGCTGCTATGTACTGCGTTATATAATAGTTATAAATATATGCATTTGAATCAGTGATGAAATTACAAGTGTAATTCTCTATTTGATAAAAATTGTGACCAAAAATACCTTGGTATAAATTGTTTTTCCAACTCTCTCTAATAAAAGTTAGATATTTACATGATGAAAAATCTCAATTGTGGTAATAAAATGTGTACAACGTTAATATAAGATTGCTGTAAGTATTATTAGAAAGTAATTAGAAAATTAATAATTGTAATTCGCTAAATGACGAGCTGTATGGTGTGTGAATAATTATGGAGGTTGTTTTGTTCCAAACAAAAAATGTTATTTATTTATGATTAAACAAATTTTCAAATAGTCTTTGTTTTTTATATTCTTCCAGTGCCAAGATCATCAAGAGACGGTTTTTTTTATTTATTTAATTTTATTTATAGAAAATTTTGGCAAATGAGCAAGTGAGGTGGACAATGGCGATGCCCGATAGTAAACGATAGTGATTTTCTCAGCAAAAAAGTAAATATAAAAAAAATGGTAGTACCATTATAATAATAGGATCTTTGCGTAAATGCTTTGCTGACTGTTAAGGAAGGAAAAGACACGATATGAATCCCGTGGACTCACTCAGTGAGCGTACGATACGGAACAGCAAAGATGAGTGCACGTTGATATTATCGTAGATTTTCTGTGTCTGTACATAAAATATTTTGAAGATGCCCAGAAACATCTGATAACCTTTTTAAAAATAATACGATTCCGGTCTATTTCGTCGAATGACGCTGTAAAAAAGTAACTATTTAATCCATACCGAATGAAATAAAAAAAAAATAAAAACAAACTCGTCAGCAATTTTTATTTTTCATTCTAGTTTTCCCAATATTTATAATTTTCCAATATTTTAACTTACTTTCTGGCCCACTGTTGAGAATATGAGACCCAGAAGCTTAATATACTTAGCTTTTAGTCTCTCATAGTTCGTGCTCCTACTGAAGGTTCGTTTCAGCAACTTCATAGTAGAGGTTTGGTAGAACTCTCATCTGGACCATAGGTAGACACTAAATACAATATAATATACGTAGGTAATATTTCTTTTAAATACAACGGTATATGTATTTTATATCAGATTTAGTTTTCTAGACACTGGAGAGGAGCGTTATTAATCTACACAAAAAATACTTAGTTTTCATTTTGTATTTAAAATCCTGTCCAGGGTATTAGTATAATAAACGTCAATGGTAGAGATATTTCTCTTCAAGCTGGCTGGATTTTCTATATAATATATTATAATACTCTTTGGACTGGTTTTAAAGAGAATATTTTTATAAGACAGACCATTAAAAAAACTTCAAACTTGTCATTCAACAATCCGTACTAATTTTAATTTTTCCATTTTTGTATCAATTTTAATTTACCTAAAATGGATATCTCAGATCCGGCAGTGATTATATTCCTCGTCGAAAGTTACGAGAAAGAAAATCGACTTAGACTTAATTGGATTACTAAGCACCGTGAGAAAATAGAACAGGCGGCCACGTTAACAAGACCACCGACTAACTACTTCGAATCTGATGTCACCGCACACCCCATGGTCGCAGGAATGGGAACTGTTACTATTAGCCATGCAGTAGCCGGCTACAACAGGAGGAAGAAACCAATACGCGACGCCACATTCATACCGGGTATTAAATACTTAAGAAAAGGTCACTCCATCGTAGATATCGGCCTAGGTGACCCCAAACTTGACTCTAAGCTAGTACGACCCGATACAGATCTCTCAAGCGATCCAATCATGCGTCCAGTAGACCCTGAATTAACACAAATAATTTACAAATCCAAACCCGAATTTGGTAATATGAAGTATATGGAAGAACGTGGGAAAATACTACCAGAAAAGAGATATTATTTTGCGGAAAGCAGCGGTTGGACGTATGGGTGGAGACTAGGTGATAGTACATTGAAGGAAAAACCTATGTATGGTAGGTGCTGGCATCTGACGAAAACATTGAAAAGTCGCGTGGGTCCGCAGCCAGACCCCGCACATTACAAGTCCTCGGTTCCACCAGGCCGTTCGCACTGTGACGGAATATAGATGGCGCTATTATCAGTTAACATTTCCATGCCTTATAAATGGCGCTGTTTTAATGAACACTAACCTATAGTACAGAGACTCTATAACCTATAGTACGTAGTTATTGTACCCCACTATTAATTGTATTTAATAGTTTATAATCTATTTTTATCGATTGTTTAAGTTTTTAACATCTTTAATTTATAATGAATTCATTTTGTTAATTTTTATTTAGTTTAATTACTTAATATTTTGTTGTATTTTTAGATTTCATAGGTTATTTTAACAATAAAAGTTTATAAATACACGGTTGTATTAATTCAAAATTCCAGAAATAAATATTCAAACAATCATACATAATATGAAGGTTAGAATTGTTGGCTAAGTGTTGTCAAAAAAAGTACTTTGCCAAAACTTGGGCCACACACACACAGCCAGCCCAGGGGGGGTAAGTTGATATGGAGAATAGGAAAAGTATGAATTGAAGGTAAAATCGAGACCACATGTTCCCCACACCCCCTCTCCCGCTTTAATAATAACATAGAGCAGAGTTTAATTGACTTTAAGCGTACGGAATATTAGGAATGGAATTGGTGAATTCATTCGAGTTTAAGATCCTCTAGGGAGGACATCTGCCCCTCCCTGCCCCCCCTGGCGGCGCCCTTGCTGAGAGTAATGAATTTATAATCAGAGAGCATAAGTTTAATAATTACAACCACTTTTGACCTCAAAATCGTGTTACAAGAATCTAAATTTACAATTACTTTGATGAATGTTTGATAGTGGGGAATGGGATAATTTAGTTGAGGTAAGAACTTACTGCCGAGACGAAGATGCCAGCTTTAAAACCCAAAGCAGACACTTTAGATTTTTCAAAATTGCATGAGTATTCTCTGTCAAATTATAGCTTACTTTAACGGCGAAGAAAACACTTCGTAGGGAAAGATACTTATTAATAACAGGGGTGTAGCTACCGCCGTATCAGCCGTATCAGTGATATAGGGCCGCCGAGCTTTGGGGCCCTTCTTAGTCCATACCTACATTGAACTAAGCGGGCGCCCAAAAGTTCGCACTGCCCTGAAGAGCCCCCAACAAATATAGATATAGGGCCCCTCTATAGCAAGTTACGCTACTGGCAATATACCAAAGAATTCTACATAATACTTTCGAACATATTGATTGAAGTCTGTTTAAATTAGGCCCGCGTGGAGAATTGAGGCCTATATACTGAGAGGGTTTATTGGAGGTTTGATGTCAGCAGCAGTCGGAGAGTAGAAAATCTTCAGGAAAGATTAATTCACCATAAATCCAGGCAGCTTTTAAAATAGGTTGTAGAAAAAAACATCAGTGAAATTTTTATTCCAGAATTCTTTAAAGTTAAAGTGATAAACTTCATAAATTTTCCCAATTTATAAAACGTCTATTCGAAAGGGCGACTAGTACTCCTATTTGAATATAAACATAATATAAATAAGAATAAAGTAAATCATGAAGAGAATCTATTTACGAAGAGAAAGTTTAGAGGGAAGGTCGTTTTTCTTAAAAAAAATCGTAAATCCAAATTGAAACTACGGAATTTTGGGTAACATACATGAGGGTTAATCGATGAAATTTGAGGTTTTCTATCGACCTGCTTTATTCGGATGCTTGGTCATGTTACATCCCGTATAACACCCATTTTCTCTCCCTTCAGTGACGTTGAAATAAAAGTGAATTCATAGATCTCTAGCCTGAAGTGACTTCCTAGAAGCTGTTCTTCTCCCCTAAGACCTGGAACATGGGATGGCCACCCCAGAAGCCAGAACTAATTATATCTTTGCTGGTGACAGGATATTTGTATCAGCGTAGATGGCGACTACCACACACAAGGTGAAAATTTCGCCATAATAGCCTTCTTAAGCGTGTCGCGTTCCGGGATCAGCCTGTATATATACAGTTTCAAACAGGCCGTCATAATTATAATTTCGTGTCGTCTGGCGAGAAATAATCATCTCTTATTAGCCGACATACTACCTGGATCCCATTCCACTTACTATCAGGTGCAGTAGGGTTTTTGAATTGCCGATAAAAAAAGCCCTACATGGCTACTTTTCCGTCAGGTTATATTCTGTTTCCCCTTTTGGATTTCTTAAGAATTCCAGAAAAAATCCTAATCTGCTGTACAGACTACAGCGTCTACGTCGTCTGTCGCACTCATTACGACGGACCACCGAGTACAGAAAAATATTTATATGTAGGTATGAATTGTAATAAGTACGGCAGAATAAAAATGTAAGTATACAATACTAATATAATGTACAATAATAATAAATCTGTTTTCTTTCTTTCCACTTTAATACAATTATGGGATTAAAACAATCCTCCCGATCCGATCCTGGACGTATTTTATACAGTTTAAAATCTTGTAATTTCAAATTCGCACTCCACGATTTCCCGCCAACATTTCCATCAATACCACTACGTATGATTCCCCATTCTTTTTGTTTTCTTTTTCACACAAAGTTAAAATGAAAGAGAGTATCGATAACCTAGTGGAATTGCCGCGCATGCGCCAACACAATTAGGGGTGAAGGCGCTGCGTTTTTCCAGCGAACACGCCGTAGTGGAAATGCGGTGGTCATAATACAATGCAGTCATTTTAATTGTATTGTAAAAATTGTAAAGTTACTATTTGTTGTAGATAAAACATGATTAAAAATCATTAAAGTACAAATTGTAAATAATTTATAGTGTTTTTTTAATTAAATAACATTTTCAAACTGGATAAATACGTCGGAACTGTTTTATAAAAATGTTTTTATGATTCCGAAGATATTTATGTGATTTAACATTAGCATCTAACTGTACTTAACACGAGGTAAGCATTTTTATATTTTTACGCAATATTCTAATATCTTTGAGGCTATAAATATAGGTACCGTATAAAATACATAACATTTTAGTATACGGCATATAACTACATAAAATATTTTATGCAATAATTAAAATTCATATATTCGAATCATTCTGAATTAGTTATATAATTTTTGTTGAGTTTTATTTTAAAGTTTTAAGGCATTTATTATTATCGTTTTATAGCCATATAGTTAACAAAAAATTTACCAAAATGCCTATATTACGTAGAAATTATAAGCTACTATTGAATACTATTACTTCTAAACGAAGGCAATTAATATTTTATTGCGAAGTGCGACCTTTCGTGTGCTCCTTTACATAATATCTTTAAAAAAATCGCTAAACAAAAAGTCTTACTCAATCGTTAAAATGAAACAAAACCCACTTTTGGATACTGACCTTGCCGATTGTTTACATTTTCGACAATTTATTAACGATAAATTTTTTCATCCGCTCTCTTAATCTTTCAAATTTATGCGCACTATGTCTGGCTAATCACACGATGCGATCAATATGTTCAGACGAGGACCTTTCCAGGGTCAAATATTGGTAGAGTTTTTTCATAATGCCAAATATATATATTTAAAAAATATATGTTTTGGATTAATGAAGTTTATTTCGATAGGATTAATGCGTGAGGAGATGATGATGATGATGATGATGTAATGCGTGATACTATCAAGTATACTGGTATTTTAAAAGAAATCCAATGAAGAGATTGGCCCCACGGGAGACAGATTTTTGAAAGTCAAGATAAATTCTTTGGAATCTATAAATCCGTGTAATACCTAACATCAGAACAATATTAATTTAGATACAAACCCATTACATTATAGGTATCGTATACTAATTTTGCGACTGGAAATATATTTTTAAGCCTATGTATCTGGAGTTTGTTAATTTTTGAACTAAGGATAGACAACCTTTTTCATTAATAATACTGGCCAGCAAAAATCTGCAATTATTTCTAGCATATAAAAAAAAATAGGCTCATTTGACGCACGTGGACACACATGCGTGTTTATTTTCGATAATTGTATATTAATAATTGGATTTATAATACACAATTATAAGAGAAAAGGAAATCAAAGAAGAAATGTCATATTGTTTTTTATGTATAAATGATTGGCTGTGAAACGTCGGCAGTTTTCAAGGTAAACGCGAATAATGTTCCGTCACAATCGATTTGAAATAGAGATATGGATATTGTAGTAAGCTATATTATTGTTTTATTATGCGGCCTGATTCTAACGTCTTTATATCTGAGTATTCAGTAATTTATCTTATGTGAAAATTTGCTGCGGTTTTTCTCCATAATGTTCTTGGCTTATAGGAATACCAAATCTTTGTTGCGAACAATCATTCTTGTCCTTTTGTCATTTCTCGCAAAACATTTTTCTCTGTGAAGTATAACAGTATCAAATCCACAATGAAGGTTTTTTTTTAAAATTCAGGGTGTACAAGATTTGGATTTGTTTGGTTTCTAAGTTTGTTGCACTAGATTTAATAAACTTTAATATGTCTAACATACCTGCTACATAAGTCAAGTAAATCTCATTAAAGTATTGAATTTAATTCTCGTATTAAATAGCTGATATAAATAGTACTAATATTATTACCATTTATTTGGGAAGATAGCTTAGAGAGTGACTCTTATATTTGATCGTTTTATAAGTTTATTTGAGAAATATTATTAATTTACAAGCTTATTTTAAATTCAGCATTACATATAATTCAAAATAGGCACACACACTTCTTATTACTAATTGCACGTACAATATGTAAAGAGAGCGTATTTATTCATTCTCTTGATAAACAGGACAAAGAAAATAATGTCGAAACAATTAATATTATTTGCGTTATTGACATTTGATAAAGCACTAAATAAACAAAATATCATATTTAATACGCAACGGAAAGTGACATTATTTCGATGTTTTGTTGATGCTATTACTTGTATTGTTTTGGTTCGTAATATTCAATTTAGTACACGTGATATTTGTTTTTTTTTATTATTAATTTTGGGTGATTTCATTTTTGATGACCTCATAAAAGTCGCAGTAGGTCGATGGATGCGGGCCGCTTCCAATAGGGCGATCTGAAAATCTTTGGGAGAGGCCCATGTCCAGCAGTTGACATCCTACGGCTGATGATGATGATGATTTCTCTTTTATACTCGCGCCTGGGATTCCTGTAAACTAGGATTGCCAGTCGTATTTAGAAACGAGTTGTTGATATACCTATATGAAGTTCAGTTGCGCAATGAGTGCACATTGTTTTATTATCTCAGAAATGTAATCTTTATAATAATAGCAGGGCTTGAAAATAATTAATCGAATTTGCCTTTACACCACTTCGTCGGGTGGGAGCTCCGCTCTTTAGGGGTTTGTAAAAAAGATATTTACGGTTTTGTTCTCTTAGTGCAGTTAAAGTATAATATAAACATAATAATATTGTGATAACACATTGTATAAATAAACTGCAATCGTATTTCATGATAAGTTAGAGCATAACAAAATAGGTAAATTAAGTATTTTTCTTTGTAAACACTATAAGGCAATCGGGCACACAAATATTATTCAAATGTATGTGTCCAGTAGGTACATAAACGTTACTAAATCGCAGGGATCGAATTGAAAATATTCTAACATTACGCAATTAAATCACAAGGTCTACAATTTAGATGATTTTATAAATTACAAGCATCATTATGATAATTATTGATCAAAAACTCGATAAAGTTAATGTTTTGGCAACAGTACATATTACGACGATTTATATTAGTGTCATACAAACAGAGTATATTGTTTCGAATGGTCGTATCTGTGTGTATATTATATATCTGTATGTGTATATTAATTGTTTTGTTTAAGGTTCTACTGATTGTTGGCGTATACGAACAACATGTCAAAACGTGAGTTGGATTCTGTATATTTTCCTTGTTATTACGGAAGAGGAATTGTTATCGTAGATTTAGCTTTGTAGATACTTGTATGTGTAAAGTTATATAATGTTTTTAGTATTGTTGTATACTTCACATAAGGGTCGTTTGTAAAATTTTTTGCAGAAATATATACCGATGATGTGATGCGAAATATAACTATAAATTCATGATAAGCAGCGATTTTGTGTACCCCTTTTAATTATCAGTTGGGTTGAACTGTAACTACTGTCTGATTGTCAAACAGGAGGTTTCTAGCTAATCTGCATATGAGTTCTCTATAAGTTATTTTATAATATAATAAATTAATATGGTAGTTTTTTAAGCTTGCGTGTATGGTTCAATAATCGTGTGTGGTCGTTAAGTATATTAATAAAAAAAAAAATAGTTTTGGACCAAGTTTATGTTCTAAATTAAACAATTATTAACATTGTAAATTTTCATGCAATTATCGTCAAGGTTCCGTGACCTAAGCATCGCATTAAGTGATGTTTTTTTTATTATTTATTAGGACATAAAACAGTTGTATGTTACAGTTACATTTGAGTTTGATGTACCTATTTATTTGAACAAAAAATATCAAATATGGGCACTAATGATTTATCGCGTTTTTTATATATTTTGTTTCTCCCGACGTTTTGAAGGCCTAGCAGCCCTTATGATAAAGTATAGGTACTCCTGGGGGAATTTCTACGGTTAAAATGCCGGTTGAAGACTAACAACTAAACTAAGCTGATTAGGTTAGCTCGCATAGTTAAGGTGGTAGCTCAAGGTCCATTTTCATACATTTTGTTTCGGCTTTAATCTGGGTAACTAAACAAGTATTGGCAAGTAAAGAATTTAAATTCACGTCTAGTTAGTGATTAGTTCTCGCAGTTGAAGAAAAATGTAAAAATAATTAATAATCATGGATATTTCGGCCTTTAAAATTTAATATGACGAAATTTTAAAGGCAGAAATATCCATGATTATTAATTATTTTTACGTTTTTCTTCAACTGCGAGAACTAATCACTAACTAGACGTGAATTTAAATTCTTTACTTGCCAATACTTGTTTAGTTACCCAGATTAAAGCCGAAACAAAATGTATGAAAATGGACCTTGAGCTACCACCTTAAGATATTTTACCAATTTCAAATCGCTTTGTTCAACCTAGACACCATGTGTAATTTTCTAAGTGACTTAGCTTTTGTTGTGCAATTGGCTTAAACATTGTATTACGTATTTAGTTCACAATGACTTTTAAAGAATCGATATAAGCCCCTGTAGGCTGGCAAATGCCCGATCATGTTGCGATTCGAGGTTATCTAAGCCAGTAATTACACCTGCATGGTGCATTTTCATGTATTATGTTAGTGTACTATATTTTAAATTCATTATATGTTGTACCGTCACACTATTGACGTATTTGTATACTGGCTCGATCGGGGAAATATAACTATTTTACAGTAAGCAGAGGAAAAGCTTGCATTTTGAATGGTGAGTGAGATATCTGGAGGTATAAACAACATTGCCTCTTGTGTAAACCTTTCCTTTAAAGTCAGTATTAAATATATGAATATATGACCGCAAAATGTCTTGAGCACTCCCTAAGTTCAGCAATTGAATTTATGTTATAACTAATTCATGTTTCATTTTATAGCGCTATTTCATTTCATAATAGAGATAGTAAGGTAGATTCATTGATGAAAAAGTTTTGGAAAAAGACAATAACTTATATCATCGTCATTTAATCATAATTTTAGTTCCTATCCCAGTAAATATCCAATCCAGTTTACTGTACAGTTTTAGGTCGCTGCAAACACACCGGAGAGCACGTCATTCATTCCGAGTCTTGTATTTAGCCTTGTCATAGGCATTTAAATCTCGTTCTTTATTAAACCATCACTCAAAATAATCCTCAGAAACCCTTATACCGCCAGGCAATACATTACGTTGACAGATAATAGTGAACTGTGCCCATAAATTCCGCCGTGCGTTGTTCAGTGGACAGGCAATCAATACGGGGACAATTCGATACCGCTATGTACCACGCGTTCGCTTTGAGTCATGGTAACGCGAGGGCTTAAGGCCGCCCGTACGTTTGATACGATTTTTATGTCCATCGGCTTCAGTAAAAAAAAATTCGCTAAAGCCGCATAGTTTTTTTAAATTTATTTTTCAGCTGTCATATCGTAGATATAATAATGGTTCGGTGAGTTACATTAGAATTACCAGTGTAGTCACTGATATGACCAAATGTGACGTACATTACATTCGCAGTAGTAATCGGCGAATATTTTTTTATGAGACACTAAAACAGTAATTTTATATTATTGATATTTTTTACTCATAATAGAACAGAATGCAATATTCAACGGCTATACAATTCAAATAAAATAGTATCACGACATAAGTCGTATCTAAATAGTAAGCGTACGATTAATCGTAAGTTCTATATACGATTAGTCGTCACTACTAAAAACGGTCAATGCCAGGTACTTTGAGACTCGCGAGCCTTGCTTAATGTACGACGGGGGTGGTTGATTGACTGAAATGTCGGCTATTTGCTCGTTTCGGGAAAATAAGTGCCACGAATACTTCACTGAGGTTAATTTCTTATAGCCTTGGCGTGTACTGTTATTTCATTGTTCGTATATACCGTAATGTAATAAAAATTAATAAAATGTATTCTTAATGTGGTTGTGCATGCAAATTTGAATGCGATGTAATATTACTCTTTTTGATATTTAAAAATTTGAATATAATTCATACTGCAATTATAATAATTTACTTATTTGTGTTATAATGTGTTTGAATTTATTTGAGATCAATAATCCTATACCTGCAATGGTATAGACGTCCTAATACTAAAGAAAAGTAAGAATAGAAAGAGTTCGACATTAATATTATGGTATATTTTTTGTTATCCAAATGTAGGTACAAAGTGGAAGAATGATCGAAAAGACAATGCCACGCATCATCCATTATAAAGATCGTACCCTGAAAAATTGAGTATCCCGGGAATAAAACAATGAATACATGAAACTCCTGGATGAAAATTAAGTAAATGAAATATGTCATGAATCCGCAATTCTTATAATATATTCTTACTCTAGTATATTCTACACCTATTTGTAAGTCTAGTAATCTTATTATATATATAGAAGTGTAACGGGCAGAATAGATCAATTCAAACATAATAACATTCCAAGCGAATGAAATGAAACAATACTTGCCGATTGTTAAACAAACCCGTGTAGCATTCCGTTTTAATATCGCAAAAACTCGTAAACATAATATCATGCGACACAACAAAAGCTGCATTAAATGATCTCAACGGAGTCCGCGTAATGGCTCGAGCCCACCTACATATGGCTTGACAATAGACAGTAGGTGATGTTTGTTTTCACGATCGTCCGAAAGAGATTGTCGGTCATTGCACCGCGTGCAATTACAGTGAGAGCGCATCGGTTGTCGGTCAGCGAGGGCCGTGCACGAGGTTTCTGTGTCAGCACAACCGGACCTGCAGTTTTATGTCCAATTTTAACATCCGTAGTAACACATTTCTTGTTATAAATCTACGCTACGCGTGTTTTGTTTCCTTTTTGACGAAATATTTAAACGAAATTGTTTTTTAATATGGTATTAATCGATTCAATTTGGAGCAGTCGTAAATTGCAATCGATATCGTTTACTCGCATTGATGTTATTCGACTTGTTTTAAATGTTCGTTATGGTTTAAAACAGAAAGGTTTTTAAGTATCTGTAGCAAGTTTATTGATACTACGTAAAAGCCGAACCAATCCAACGTTACAACGAGAACAAATGCAATCGCCTTCAAATGTGTCACATTTTCGACTCGGAATATTCTTTGTTCCCGAATCGCTGTCGTTTCCGAAAGTGGCGATCGAGATTGCGTGCAGCGTCGCCATAATAACTACTGATACCGCGCAGTTCTCATTTCTGCAGACTTTCCAGTGCCCTGATGATTGTAATTAAGTGTAAAAAATTTAAGCACACATAATCTGTGTTATTACAAGAATTGTCAGACGTTACGATCACATCTGGTGGTTATACTTCAGATTGTCAGCTGGCAATCTGAGAGATGCCAACTTGGACTGGCAATTGATTGGCAAAATGTATGGTGTGTGCAATAATGATCAGTATTATAGGAAAAAATGTCTTAGTTAATGTGCTAGAGTGATCTAGGCTATGTTATTAATGACACTATGCATGTAGATTGAAGCCGTGGCGTGATTATTTTGCTGTCGGTTTAAATGTGGGAGCTACATCCTGCGAGTCTCTGATATGTCTTTAGTGACGTGAGCTATTTTGCCTCGTCATGTTACTTTTCTGTTACTACACAACCTAAAGCTATAATTTGACAAGACTAATGATTCGGGGTGAATACACTAAAAACTAGTAGCGTGATTCATTACTTTCAATTTAGTGTGTAAAATTTTCTCAATAACGTTTCAATGATTAAACGGTAATTTTGAGGAAGTGTTTTAACGCTATATGTATAGTGCCAGATTTGCGCCTAAAGTTATTTATTCGCTCATTCTTTTCTACCACTTCAAAAGTCTATAATTCCGAGTAGTAAAACGAATTTTTAAGATGCGGCGGTCGATGACCCCGCCGGTCCGGTCCTGCCTCAAAGTAGATATTATTCGATAGATAACTGTATAGATTTTTTTATTACAACCAAAACTGGGTTGTGCATTTTATTCGTGATCGAACTTTTTTTTTATCTACCTAAATAGTCTCTTTATATATTGTAACTGTTTGTGTTTTTGACGTGTTTGATTGGAATACATGTCGGTTTTATGACAACGAGCAGATAATTACGTATAATTGCCGATGAATTTGACTGATGATTCCTTTAGATTTTTTTGTCCGTCATCGCGATATCTTTAACATTTTTTTTTTGAATAAACTGTTCTTATCTGAGCTGTTAGTGAAACATTCAACGAGAATTGCTTTAAGGAAAGCATACGAGGACGTTGATATTTAGTATTTTGTTAGTACCAATTATCTCAAACATAAGTAAATAATTTGCATAATCACAGGTTTCAAGGACATAATTGCATGTTTCGAATAAACATTATTTTGTGCTAATTAATACGCAATTATAGTGTACAACTATGTTGAGACCAGCGAAACGACACGTCATACACAATCTCAATAGCTGAATTCAGCAAAATACGTGAATATGCTGTATTTGGTAAATTGTTTTGACTTTGCCGTAGTTGATATTTTGTGGCTAGTATATCTGGCTTGCTGAGGCACAGGGATTATATAACCGGATACCTGTCGGCTTCCCTTTCGTAATTTATATTTATCATTAGAAAGATTTGCAGACCGCATTTATGCATATCATCATTACATTTTTATTTATTTATTGCACTTAATATACAAATGTATACAGGCGAACTTAATGCCATAGGCATTCTCTACCAGCCAACCTTAGGGTGGTGCAGAGATAATCATGGTAGGTGCATCACGGCAATATGACACTGAGAAAGAAGATAAATATACAAAATACCTATAATAACTATAAATACAATATAAGTAACATATACATATTACATATATTATGTATATGTTGTGTCGGATTCTCTTTCGGATATTTTAACTCTTCGCCACTGGCTTGAAACATTAATATAGAATATCTATACCAAATCGTATTGCAAACATTTGCGAACAATCAACAGCGAACAATGGTCAATAATGTGTGTTTTTTTTTGTTCGATTATCGAAAAGTAGGTCATGAGCATCGCATAACTGCTCATGACACAATACAACCCGCAAGTTCAATACTTGGGCATCGCGTGAGCCGGCAAAGATGGTTATTTTATTTGCAGATGGTCAATTGGGCAAGTTTGTTGCGTCTAAACCGTTATGCGGCGGATGGAAATGGTTTTGCGCCATTATAAAATGTTTTTGTGCGGCGTTTTTAACGTTATGGCGGTAAATGAAACGAGGCATTTTGGTTTTTGCAGTTTTTTGTATTTTTTTTTGTATGTATGTGCTGTATAAATGTTGTTACTGCACTTTTTAAGTATCATTATTTTATTTGAACCTTGTAAAAAATTATTATGATTTAACATCTTATCTTATTCTTACTCTTAGTAATATAAATGGTTTAAAAATGTTTGAATGGCAGAAGTAAACGCAAAAACTGCTGGAAGCATTTGTATGAAATTTGACATATGGATATATCATGCCCAGTTATGTCTTAGATTAACACATGGCTACTTTAATTCAGATAATATCTTCCCTAAGGATTTTTGTTTGTGATCATCACATATAACTTCAGAAAAGTCAGAGGTGTGTGCTCTTAGGATTTGAACCTGAGGATATTCGACTCGGCAGTCCGTCCACACCTAGGCTATCGCCTTCAGGCTTCAGGCTCTTGTCTAACACGTATTTTTGCGTTCAGTATACGTGCCTTAGATTCTTACAGAATTATCGCGATTATGTTTCATATTTCCATTTTTCATTAATATTTTGAATTTCTGTAAGAATATTTTTTTGTTATTAGGTATTTCACGTTTTCCCATTAGGCATTGCTAGCGCTTTACCGTAATTCTTATATCAGTCATAAAGTAATTATAATAAAGTCCATTATTAACAAATTCAACTACGAAACAAATAGTACTATTATTATGTTTTTAAATATGAAGTAACATTTTGTTGTCCGTTTAATTGAACAATGGCACCACGCTCGTGCGTCGTTATTCTCGGAATTACATAAAGAAACCGTATTCTCGTAATTACCTTACGGTTTTACATCCTCACCTTATAGCGGCTTAAATAACAAATGTTGGCGAACATTTTCTAATACATTGTACGCGTATGAGAGTCGTGTTTTAAACCTTATAGTGTAATATGCAATATCATAAAATCTTTAATATTCTTGTGACAACGTGAGTTTGTTAAACATCGTGTTGTATATTATATGGCAATCAGTTTTGAAGAATGTCGCAGATATATGAGTGCTTCTCGAGCGCTAAGACTTATCCTTTAAACCAAGGGTGTCGCCAAGGGAGAGCAAAGAGGGCCAGTTGCCCCTCCTCCTAGAGATTCTAACCAAAGACCTAAGTCTTTGACATGACTTGCTTGATCGATCATTCCCATGCGTCGAAACTCCCATGAATTAATTAATTTTATTCCTAATAAGCCGTACGCTCAATTAGGCTCTGCTCTATTTTATTGTTAAAGCGGGAGTTGCGGACTGGAGGAGGAACATGTGCCCCAACTTGCTATCCCCCTAGGCTATCTGCTGGCGACGCCCTGGCTTTAAACGAATCTTAGAAAGAGTGCTCAACTCTCGGGAGACAACCGCTTGGCTGTGCCTCGGGCATTGCTTCAAATTTGCTCAAGTCAATGAGCGATGGGCGTTGACTATCGGACTGGCCGCTTGCTCGTTTGCCTATTAGACAATAATAAAAATTATGAAGCTTAACATTTTACTAGTCAATGATGAATTTATGAAATTAAAACAACTGGCATGTAGGAAGTATAAAAGGCTCACAAGGATCGACAATCCACATGTCTCCCTTGCTTAAGCGCAAAATTTCAGTTGAAAAGGTAAAAATCGTTGTGCGTCATATCTTCTACGTGTCAATTACGTGGGTATTTCATAAAGGGCAGACAGCAATACGCGCACCTACATTCACCAACGATGCTCACCCTAGAGCATGATAGGGAGCGAGACCTTTAACATTATATTGCGTAGTTACTAAAAGCTAGTCTATTTAGCGAATACAGTGATCTTTGTCGTTGTGTAGGCGCGGCGGGCTCCATCTGCCGCTGTACCGTTAGCCGACATACTAACCGCATACGGGAGATTAATGTAACCAGTCTGCCGCGTGTGGAGGGCAGCTGCGGGGAGCCGTGATTGTCGCTGCGATCGGCACGCTAGCTTCACCCTGCTGGATTTGTATAGGATGACGCAATTTCATTATATGTTTCTATGAAATATTGTTAGGTTCCTTAACCCGTTAAGGAATATCTAGGAACATCATGCCGTCAGTTCAGGATAGAAAAGTTGGCAGAACGATACTTGAATATTGGCTGCATCGTGAATGGGAGGCTTCATTTCAGAATAATGCAGTGATTGAAGTAACAATTTTTTTGTTTTGTGTCACACATTTAAAAAAGGTCTCTGCGTGTTTTTAAAGAGCATTCAATATACTTAAAGCCTGACAAAGCTTTCCTAATTACTCTGATTGTGTAGGTTTCCATAAATGGTGGTGATTATTTACCATCGAGTTTCCCTATCTGTAGCTATAATGAAAAATAATATTCGGTTTGGCGCTCTGTCTGTAAAATAAGTGATACAGTGGTACCCGTCTCTTGCATTTCCTAAACAACTAGTGCAAACTATTTTGCTTTGTGCTCCTACATATTGATTGGGAATAATATATCACATCTTTGGTCATCATTATTTTTCGAAGAATCTACAATCGGCCGAGTAATCAATCAAAAAATGTAGTGTATGCAAATGCTTACGATCTCAGAATTAATGCGAATGTTCGTAATTTTTTCTCTGTAATACTATACTTGCCATCGTAATATAGTTAAAGCACGTGGTTATAAAAACGTTTATTTTGAACGTAATTAAGTAATGACCGTGTGACTTTGATCATTCATCGTCCTCGGGCGAAGTTGGTCGTAAATTATAAAACTGTCGACCGCTTCCTCGATGGCATCATTTCGCCTCACTTCCTTAGGATCGTCACTAGATTTTTATTACTTTAGCATTGACACTCTTCCAAACGTAATTACTACATCGTACTCTTGTTTATTAAGATCTTCAAGATTGTACGAGGAAACATAAAAACCTGTATGGAATTCCGCATTCTCCAAAATGTATCATGGCGTAGGTTTTTAATTGAGCTCTTGACGTACTAGAGTTTTCTGCGTCCTTGTTTACGTGAAATTTTTCATAAGTATACTTTTGCGGAATCAATATTCGTATATACTGTTCTGGTGTAATTTGTGCCTCAGCAGTTGAGCACATAATGTGGAATTGTCTTTGTATAAATTTGATTTTATGGTTTATTTATATATTTTTAAATTATGGAATAAGCCTACCATAGTACCCTTTAGTACTCGTACATAACCTCATGGTTATTGGTAAGTTACATACATCTTTCGCGTTAAACACAATTATCAAAATAAAAGCAGCCTGTAGCATTTAGGGGTGATGTATTTCTATTAACCTAATTTTCAGAATCAAACTAATAGTTCCGGTGATTAGATAGATTTTAAAACTAGATTTAATACAGTATAATGTACAAAATATGATATGTCTACATAGCTATAAACATAGCAATCAGTCCATGTAAATATTCGTTAACCCCTATTATATTATTTGTATACAGTTATGTAGACCAAATAAAAAACACAGTAGATTCAAATAAAAAACACTCTTCACCTTTATATAACAGTGTGAGATTTTACAAAACACAAATGCACAAGTGTACAATAATATGATTTATTTCATTTATTTTTAACGCAGTTTCTATTTACCAATGCCAAGAGACTTATTATCTGACATTAAAAGTTCGAAACTGTATTTCATTACTTCCGTCGATAATAAACTGTTTACTGCCAAATATTAAATGTTCAATGATTTGGTATTGGAAGACTTATTGAAGAAAGGTTGCCATGAAATTAACGTATCAATTATTCGTACTTCTAAAGGTCAATACGGGTTTATGAACAGAAATACACTCATTTTTCGACTTATTTTCAGTAGACCAAACAAGACTAATAATAGAGCTTATAATTAAATAAATAATTAACTAAATTCGTTATTATAGACTATTATCATAAGACAGGTTTTAAGTATAATGAAATAAGAATAAAAATATAGGATTAATGAAATAAGAATAACAAAATACATCGATGACTTAAACTGCGCGGTGGCGAAATGTTGACATATTCAATGCATGTGGATAGATATATTGTGGAAGGTTGTCTGACTTTCAGCTGGGAGGAATAAGGGCATAAAAGAATACTATGTTAATCTCGCCTGTTGTTGGCCGACTAATAAGGTTCATTAAGGGTGGTGTAAAAACGGAGTTGTATGACTGCGAAGTTTCCGATATGACTAGAGGAAGGGAAGGCTGTAGTGCGTATTACTATATTGAACACTACGTTTTTGGTGTTTGTGTTCCATTTTACCCCTTACAACGAAGTATTGATTTAACAGTACGACGTACGTTCAAATTCTGTTACTCATAAGGTATATTGCCTCACGCCATATCGGAACCGTCTCTTGTGTAATTGATAGAATGTTAAAACTGTTTGTATTTATTATATACCAGAAGATCGGGGAAGGAACAAGTCACTCACGTTTATAGTAGGAGCTCATTAACGCCAATGAATATTAAAAATGCTAGAGGACTTGAGTGTTCTATTTATTCCAATCTCACCATTTTACAAAGTCCTAAAAAGTATTTTTTAATTATTAACTTCATCTGAATTTTGTATTTTTGGGTGTCGATTTATATGGACCAGTCACGAAACGGTGACTAGTTAAACACTAAATAATATCTAAGCTTAAATGATAAGTAGTTTATTGTAAAGGGTTTATTGTAGTTGGAGGAAAAGAAGCTACTACAGATAGAAATATTGTGTAACTGTAAACCAAATAAAATGATTAACGAAAGCACAGTAATCCAAAAGTAGCTGCACAAATTCAAAACTTCAAAACGATTTTACATATCAGTTGAAATATTTATATTTAAAATAAAGTGATCTTTTTGAAGTTTATTTTAGTGAAGAAAGAACGTTTGTTGATGCGAATGAGAAAGTTAAAAGGCGATTTGAATTTTTTCAGCTCCTTTTGTAGCTGACTGCACGTGACCCGTGATGCAACCAGAGCGTAATGAAGGGTATTTTCTTAAATTTATCTTCGTTTAAGAAAGACGTAATACAAGGAAACATGTCATTAGAAAGTACGCACATAATTCTCAACATGGACGCAATTTCTAAACTCATCAGCCGCTGTCTATCAACTAGGAAGATGTGCTGAGGAAATTCGCACGTCGTTATAGCACCACTTCGAGTACTCGTGCAAATTGCACGGTTTGATTTATTCGTAAAATATTTATATTTGAAATCGTTGGACGTTATGTAAGAACGAATTGGGACAAATAACTAGATTTTGAAAAGAAGCTCACGCCTTATTTAGCAACACAGCTGATTTTGTAGAACAAATTGTCGAATTTGTACTAAAATATATCGAAAGCTATGTAAAAGATGCACGTCAGTTTAGACATCTGAATTGAAAATCCATCTTGTATGCATGTTTGGTTGTATTGAATAGTTTTTGAATAAGTAAGTATCGAAGCGGCGATAGCCTAGTTGGGTGTGGAACGAACTGCCAAGACGAATGTCCGCAGGTTCAAATCCCAAGGGCACACACCTCTGACTTTTCTAAAACCATGTGTGTAGTCTTTGTGAATTTATCGTTCGATTTAACGGTGAAGGAAAACATCGTGAGGAAACCTGCACATCTGAGAAGTTCTCTATAGGAATTTCGAAGGTGTGTGAAGTCTACCAATCCGCACTAGGCCAACGTGGTGGACTAAGGCCTAATCCCTCTCAGTAGTAGAGGAGGCCCGTGCTCAATAGTGAGCAAAGTATAAAATACAGGGCGATATTATTATTATATAAGTAAGCATCTACTGGGGTTGGTATGGAGAGGTATCACGCACTGCTTATTTCTGCCGACAACGTTTTGGTTTAAAGAGTACATAGTATAGACATATTTTTTTTTAATGTCTAACATTCGCGTTAACACAAGAAATCATTAGTACTGTAGACAGTTAAAAAACCTGGTTACAAATATCGTTTTGTTACAGTTTATACAAACGTAGTCAGTGTAATCACTGGGTATTATGCGACTTAATATTAACGTGTCATGGGGTGAAGCGAAGTGTAAAATTACACACAAATATAATGCAGCCCCGCTAGAATGTAATATTCAGCACGACACGAACGTCCGTGTAGTTTAACTGTAGTGGCTGTGATTGGTCGAAATACCAACGCGTGAGTCACACGTTACTCTATCGACCAATCACAATGAAACGAGACGGACTCTCGTGCCGTGTTTTATACCACATTCTACAGGAGCAGTATAATTTTTTGTTTTGAATTGGTATTGTTGCTAACGTTTGTGGATGATGTGGGCTTGCTCGTCTTGACGTTTACATGAAGAAATATTCATTCGTATGCAAACCTCTATGCATGTCATTGATAAAATTGTTAATATAATTACCTAGACGACAAATGACAATAGTAGTAGCTGATATAGCAATTGGTAGAAAGTTGATAATCTTATCAACAACTAAGTAATAATTGGAAAATCCTGTGTGTAATAATTCATTTATTATTTATAATTATTCGCGGCGGGCGCGCTGTCGACGCAATAGTTCCTCTAATGTGGGCCAAGTTTGTCTCTCTATGTTGGCTCGGTAAAGCTTAAAGTTCGACCGGTTGCGCGGGGCGTTGACCTCGCAACCTACTGTCTTTATCCCGCGCATTTCGCGAGATTCGAGTGTAACTATCACGCTTGTGTCGTAAAGGAGTATACGTAGTTGTAATATGGTATTTATATGACAGCATAAAGATTATCATCAGGTATTCATGTATATTGATATCAGTCTTCTTTGTTAATGTTCTCTCCACTACCTTCTCTCGTTGTGTACACCTACCTCTTTAGTCTCTGCACCACCTAAAGGTTGACTGGTAGAAAATGCCTTCGGCTTTAAGTCCGCCTTTATACTCCTTGTATATAAAGTGTAAAAAATAAAAAATAAATATATTAAAAATAATGAACAACTTAGAGATAAATTGCATTTTGATTAATTACCAAGAAATAAATCGTCCTAACATAGCAAATAAATTCCAAAATAATATGATATAACCAACTCTGATCAGACGCAATAATTATGGCGGCCCACTATTTACCCAACAGTCTCATGTCATTCGATGCCATGGTGATCATAAAAAGGATAGAACGGTTATAATAACAGTACAAAATACTTTGCGAAAGGGCAAGTATGTAGGGCGAGTTATGTAGTTAGTATAGTTGCCTCTGAACTCTATATCCGTAATCAATTCCTGATTGAGCCATATTGATATGATGACGACGATGTACTGTACGACACCGCTCTGAAGTCCAGCGTTCGAATCTCGAGTCGGGAAAAGTGATGCTGGGTTTTTTGCTCAGCTAACGTCTGGAATTTGTACCCGATATGGCAATAGCCCTTATCACATCTTGGAAGTGAACACAAATGGCGAAAAGCACGTGCTTTTGTTGCACGGTTGTGTTAAATTATTACTGGGAGAGACATGGTATATTGCATATTCTTGCTGAAACCGATATATTTTACTAGATGTTCCTCGTTAATGTGGTTTGGACATTTGGGCGTTTCGCCTTATATATCCTCATTGTCAGTCTCCTATCAAGGAGACTGACAATGAGGATATATAAGGCGAATGTGGATGGAAGAGCCGCTAGGTGTCGACCGCACCGAACCTTCGAATGTTAGATATCTGACGTTCTTAGTAAAAGCCAGGTTAAAAGTACCCTGAATCGGCGGGAATGCATGAAAAGATTAATGAAGGTGGAGGAAGCGAGAGAAGATTGTCAGAATCGTGTAAAGTAGCAATCCATACACACCGCCTACCTCTAAGGGATAGAGACGTGATACTTTGTATGTATGTATGTTCTTCGCAACTTCCCCGCGTGAAATATTTTCCCCGAATAAAATTACCGCATAACATTTTTCCCGGCTTAAAGTACCCTATCAACCACGTGAACTCCACTACAGACCATAAGCTTCCATCTCCAGACGGACCTGTCAAAAGTGGTCTTCGTCCAGCGTGTTCCTTTTTTATTTTTTATGTATATTGCGGAGAAAAAAGTGTTATCGCTAATGTGACCATTATTAAGACATCTGTCCACCAACAAATTGCCTATAGTGTTATATCAATCTGGAATGCTCTGTGTGCCAAAATTCAACGATTTTGGCGTTTACTTTAAACAAACAGCTCCACAAATTTTCTCATTTCTAATATAAAATTGATGTAACATATAGTACTTTCTGATGTTTTATTATAGCTTGGTATTGTGATACCAATTTGTCATTATATTAGAACATATCGTGATTGATAGTTTACAAGACCAGTAATATTTTCCCCTCTCGGCTTAGGAGGGTTCGCGCAACTAGTATTTATCAACGTGTATGTTGTAAGACTCGGTCTATGGTCTATGAGCCGCCCGAGTGACGTCAACTCTTCGGAGGCATAAATACCGTTTGCAATTATATGAATCTGGCGTGACCGTTGCTTGTTAAAAGCCACGCTTTGATTACGTATTGGAGATTGTAATTACTGTTGAGCATCTTCGTATATATATTAAATGTAGGTAGCTATGTATCAAGGTATTTCTAAAATTCGCACAAACATTTGTTTACTGAAGAAATCGCTGTGGCTTTGGCTATTTGTCAATTGCCACACCCCTATCTTTAGGGTCTTTGTTAGCAATGTTTTGTTTGGTTTTAATGTGGTTGATGTTGACGATGTCGATGCCACTCCAATCTTCAACACCTTACTGTTAGTATGTCTTTTGTATGCAGTGCTCCGTCAGGGTCGGTACCACCACAATGTCTATTTCTACGGCTAAGCAACATTGTACTAGCAATTATGTGTTTGAAGGACAGCGGAGCCAGGGTAATTAATTACTCAGGATAACAGTGTAACTTCAAAGTGTTGCTATGGTGTATGGGCGGTCGTTTCTTTTAATATGAGGAAAGCTACTTGTTCTTTGTAAAACAAGTTATATTACTTAAAGAACATACGAGCTCATAGGTTGAATACATCAAAGTCACTAGACTAAATGGGAGGATCACGACTGTATGGCATAATACCTGATAAAGAAATCCTTACGAGAGATTTTTAAAGCTTAACATTCCACATATTATGAATTTAATCCGCGAGTTGAATGCAACATATTGTATCGATCAGTCATTCAATATTAAATGTAGCACCATTGTCAATATTTTTTCTCCATCACTTTTTCACAATTAAACGGTTAATTACACTGTAATAGGATAAATATACTATCAAGTCTGTATAATAATATATTCAATGCATGAATATTTTCTTTTAGGATATATTTTGTTGTAAACATTTTGATCGATGCGCTAAACATACAATTCCCGCGTGAATATGTGACTACTGACCATGCGCTGACAACAAGTGAATACTGATTGCCTTGCTATACTGATTCTCCAGTAGTCTTAAAAACAATGGAATAGTGCGGGTGATATGTTCAGTTTTCTAGAAAATTTGGATAATGACTGTTTTATATAATATAATGGAAGATCAAACAGTAACGTAGCGTAAGTCGTGGGTGGCATTTTTAAAGGAGCAGCAAAATGCGTAAAATAAATCCTTTATTTATCTTTTTTCTATGGACCAGTGGATAAGGTAGCGCCCGTGACGCTTATTTGTCAAAATTACCATTTTTTCCCTCGTCCAGGGAATATACGTCAAACTTTGGGTCAGTCTCGGGCGACAAGGACCTACATTACACCACTAAGATCACATTTCACCCTACAAACGAAATGTTAAACTATGCCCCTACGCGTAATTACTTAAAGCTGCTTTAAGTCAATATAGAAATGAGTTTTAGTACCCGTATAAACAATCTTTTGCGAGAGACCGTCAATGCGGTGGTTTATTAGTATACTTGGTTTTGCTAGCGGCTTTGCTCGCGTAAAAGTACTTTTCCGGGATATCTTAGCGTAAATGACTCTATGAAAAGTGTACTTGCTAATAAAACTCGCGCCACAATCAGTTCAATGTAAATCTTAACTTTCAAAAACAGATAACCGGACAAACAAATTAAATAGGTTTTCTAAACATATGAATAAGCAATGCACTAAATCAGACTTAGAAGAAACCTTCGTTTCGGAATAACGTACAGACAATCAATATTCATTTTTATGTACATATGTACAGTGGTCGTATAAAGTTGATTCCACAACAACGATATGAATCTGTTCCCTATTCGCAATAAATTACTAGTGCTATATGCATGTTGTTAACAAAGACATTTGGATCTACCGAGAGAAAATACTCATTAAAATCTCTGCAATAATTTTCCTTTACGTTGACTTTTATCTGCTTGCGAACGTTAGTATAAAACACATAAGAGTTTTATTAATACCTGCAAATATTCTACTCTTTGCACGCATTCGTGATTGGACAAATGTTATTTTTAAATCTCTTTGCTTTTTTTGGAGGACATTATCGATATTTATAAAACATGCAAATATGAGTATTTGTAAAAAACAAAATGCAAATGTGTTGTCCGTATTCATTAAAGGAATAGGCGAAGGAGTAAACTGCTATCATAACTAGCTATCCCAATACAAACACCAAGTTTGCCATGCATAAAAAACTCATCGATAATCTGATATGATGATTAATATGAAGCTAGGACCTAACGAGTTATACTTTAAAAGATTGTCACTGTCACTAAAAGAAGGAGTTGATTACTTCAGATTGTGTTGGGTATTATAATGCAGCTAGTCTCGAGAGAGTAGTGTTGGCTCGGCCGTGCCTACGCCATTTAAGTCACGTATCAGAACTGCAGTTCCGCGGTGGAGTAACATCACCTACTAACGCTGTTTTACCGCCATTCAAAATAAAAAAGGGAGATAAATCATTTAAAAGATAGATAAAAAACAACATTATGTAATAGAGTTAAGGATTTGTTTCGTGTGGGCTGTAGACAATGTGCCCATTATTGTACTATTTTTTCTTCTTGTACCTTAATACAGCAAACAGACACGTAGGTCATCAGGTGTTTAGTGATTTCCATCGGAAACACACCCACAATATTAAAATAATCATAACGTGCTGCCATAAAGGAAAATAACTGTTATTAGGAAGAAAAGAGAATCGATTTTTAATTCAATCAATAACAGTTATTCCTATTTTGTCCTTTCACCATAAAAATAAACTCTATAAGGCAACTTGAAATGTTAAGGGGGATTAGAATACGCATTTAAAATGAGTTGATGCATCGTAAAAATGTAGTAGTGGTCGGTGGTCAGTGTTTAATGTTTATCTCGCGAGTGCACTTAGGTACGGCGTCATCTATTCTAAATTAACATATTTTACGCCCGAGACACGGCGACGAGAATTAAAATACCAGCATTATAGTGGAATTCGTTTATTGTGTCGTTGATTTTAGTAGTGGTGCAATCATGTGGATATAAGAAGATTGCTATTCGTAGAGATCCAACGTTTTGTTTTCCTTGATCATTGAAATCTCCCAAAATTTCACGATGCCTTCAGATTCAAACGAGAATTATCTGTAGATAAAACATTTTGATTTTACATTTTATTTGGGGAAATCTGATTGTTATTTGTCTGAATGTTATTCTAGTAATGAATTTCTCTCGATTTCTTATTCATATCGCTGTTAATGTAAACAATCTGATTAAAACAAAACTTCGGAACTTTTCATCTTGTTTTGTAAACGGTATTTGTTCAACAAAATCAATACTCTTATTATATTTACTTCATCGTACTTACGTCGTTTAAAATTTCTCAACGTTACAAATTTCTTCAACAAGCAGCAATGTTTAAAAACTTACGTTGTGTCGATTGGAAATGGACAAAACTTCGTGCCATTTTACGCGTGCGTAACTTGACGTGCGGATTGGCGACTAGAAATGGCGACTGCTTTCGCATTCAACGCTTGCATAGAGCTGCGTACAAGTTCAAGGCTGGTCGAGCCTCGCTTCCCATTGCACATGCGCAGGCATGCAACCAGAGTAATAACAAGGAGGTGCGACGCCACTGTTTAGGCGTAGGAATTGCTGGGTTTTTATCTGTTTTGTGATGATGGGTCTTGTTGTTTGTGAAGTTGTGTGTTATATTTAAATTTGTTGTATGTTTAGAGGTTGTTTTCGGACGTTGTTTGGGTCATGGACAGTGAACTCTAGGGAATTGACATGTAGAGTTGCCATCTCGAATGTCGAATATTCGGTGGCAGACTTTGTGAATGTATATCCTTGTCAACGATTGTTTTTGCCATAATATCTACCGGCTTATGTAGTGATTCATGGGTTTTGCTGGGTGCAAATTTGGGTTATTTTTTGTAGCTTTGGCATGCTCACTACCCGCGTAAGCAACTGCTACGTACGTATTAAGTAGTTTTTTTGTATAGAAAATAGTATAAACTCGGTCAAGTTGGACCCTACATGCCTACCTTAGACATAACAAGCGACAGCGTTATATTTTACAGTCTACCATTGTATCTTCGGATGTGCCGAAAACGATGTGAATTAATTTTACATACACACATTTAGAGGCGTAACTAGTGCATTCCCTTTTCGCCAGGGGTATTCTGACCCAATGTCATAGTCTATCGGTATATCGGGCAAACAGTAAATAGATTTCATTATATTATTATATTGGCATTGTAGTAAATTAAAAATTCAGTAATACGTAACTGACCTTGTAATAGGATGTCATGCTTCTGTGCCCATTTAGGTCGGACTCTACTTACATCGTGGATTCATTGCTAATTGCGAATGCTAATTATTACTATAAATTCATCACATTTTCTATTGCACACACTATAATATATGATGCAAACATAATAACAACTAGATAAAAATAAAGAGAAATTAATTTCCCATTACGTGTCTACGTGCGTAAAGAAGGCAAAGGAACAGATTCATACAATATATTTTCATCTTGTGGTAAGGCTCAATGAGTTTTATATGAATTTAAATGTTGTGAGGTTTCTTAATGTTAGAGTTGAGCTCTATTTGGGGATGACAGCTCCTCTCTCAAAACAGTTTGTAGAACTTACTTTGTTGTACGATATCTATAACTATCTTGACAGAAAAAAAATCCCACAAGGGGGTCTAATCCCACCTAACACCATGATTCTAAATGTGCATGCGCATTAATTCAACTCACAAACTCTACTACCACCATTGTCTATCAGCCGTGCAGCGGGGTCGAAGCACCCATAAAGGATTAATGACATTATTGTGGGGGAGTTGTAGTCGTGTCTTTCATTTTTCTGCCACCAACTGCGCAGGCGCCCGCTCGTTTGCAGTGCGGGGCGTTTTATGGCCCGAGCTTGGGCCACTGTTGCTAGGGGCTGATTGGTCACCGCGCACGATTATCGAACGTCTTACGTGTAAACGATTATGTTTTTTGTAGAAGGAAAATTTTGTGATATTGATATGGTTTATAAGAGGTAGATAAGTTTGTCAGAGTAAAATATTTTTTTTTAACCGCTTAGTCGAATCATTTTCCAATTTCTCTAGACATACATCTTGAAAATACAGTATTGTTGAAATTATGTATGTGAGTACAGTAAGCGTCTCAATTAAGGCCATGTAAACACTGGGCAAAAATTTATTCATAGTATACGTTGGGCCTAACATTTTCAGCAATATATTTATTGGTGTACAGAAAAAATAAAGCATGCTAGTATAATCGTGCCAGTCTAGGGATATATATCTCTTGCCGAAGTCTTTAAGCTCGACTTCACTTAACACCAGATATAGTGTCATTCTGTGTGCTCCTTAAAAATAATCATACTAAACATGACGCGCATCATGTTATCTGTATTAAATGATGCGAAAGGTTTGCATTAATTCACAATTGGCTTGGGTATACTTAAAGAAAAACACTGTGCGTCAATGATTGCCTATACATACATGCCTTTATATCTAGTTAGATTCACATATCAGTTCACTTTACAATCATCTAACTTCAGGTTTCACATGAACGTAACTTAAAACACGTAATGGAACATGTCTCGGGTCCATGGTATTTCAATTACTTTATGTATACGTCCTATAGATATTTAGATACATTTTTATTTGGTCAAACTTATGTTTTTGAGGATTAGTTGTATTGTAACTGGCAACTGCTGTACTGAGGTTTCGGGTTTGATCCTCAGGTTGCGTAAATGATTTTGGGTGTTCCTACATCAGTCTGGTACATGATAATAAGCGCATGCATATTAGTTATAAGCACTAACATTACTAATAATAATGTAACTTTTATATTCCTATTTCCTATATTTTGTTTGTGCAAAATTAAAAACATTTATGATTATTGTTATTATATCCTTCATCATTCATGTAACAGAAGGTGAGATACAACATGGGTCATGCTGTAAATGTATGGCACCCTTAGAATTAAGGTGACTTATTTCAAAAAACACGATTTGTCGAAAACGAATAAATAAGATTTGAAAACAATTTAGAAGGCAGTGAATTGGGCGGTCGTCGAAAGTGTGGATCTCTGTTTATATTTTACAATCTTGTCTTTTTCTCATCATAGGATTACACAGGAAGGTTCTTTTTAACAAAACCAGGAAATATATAACTTGAGTTAGGTCATTTTAGTTCTAAGGGTGCGGTAGCTAAAGATTTTCCTTAAGGCACCTACATAATTTTAAATGAAATCTAGTCTTTGCAAAACAAACAGTGTTTATATATATGGCTTTGTAAAAATAAACTAGTTAAAGGATTTAAAAATAATTTTAAACTGCCTGCGCGTTTTGCAGTGAACTTCCTTATAAATACCATTCTGTTTTGTCCAATGCTCTGTTTATTGTAATTGAGTTTCGACTGTTATTTTTATAAATGGGCTTATTTTTCATATCCTGGTCTTCTTTATCGTTTTTGGTTCGAATAAGTGCATATCTCGTGATTTTATTGGCTTTTATGTTGCTATGATGTCATACTATAGAAATAGGCCATAAATTAGTGCTTTTTTCGCTGTAAATTTGAGCAGAGCTACAACTAGTGCATTTATACTGCACCGAGCTAACGTCTCCACCTATGAAATGGTGAAACCATCACCATATTGGACAAAAAAAAACTAATGGCCAATGTTGATTAGCTCACGTATAATTTTTTTTAATCAAAAAGGCACATCATTTTACTTTCTCGACCTGCTAATCGAACCTATGTCTTAAGCATTCACGATCCTGGTATACAGCAAACCAATAACTATGGAATGAAACGCCTATTCACTGGGGTACATTTGTCGCGGCCCTCGGCACAAAGTTAATTTTGTATATCTTTTGGTTGTAAATTCACATTGAGGCCTATGAGCCTTTTCTCTTCTTTTCCCCTCCGACCATACTTGTAAGTTCCCATCCCTCTACCATTTCATTCACCACTTCCCACCGAGCCTCTATAGTTGTTGAGCCGGGCGCTTCCAGTATCCCACGCGCAGGTTTTCCCCCGGTGTTGACTGCAGGAATGCTCATTTGTAAAAAAACACGATAAACACGTACATAGATGGAACAATAAATAAATAAATAAAACATCAGGTGTCCATATTATGACCTTAAGCGAATAGTACATGATGGCAGTTGCTATCATGGATTATTAGCCGTTTTTTTTTTATAAGTGCACGGCTAATTTTGAAGAACTCTGCACCTTTTTTTTTTTTTTTTTGGTTTCGCGGAGAAAGTCCCTTATTACTACCGCCCAGCCTTCGTGGGGGGCGACTGAGCGGTTATGCTGGGGTAACCGTGCCTTACGGCCCGGCGAGGAACTCTGCACCTGATGGTAAGCTTGTACGAATCGTAGTTGTGTGACTAATAAATGTGACTAATGAATACTTTGTTAGGAATGGGATATACTGCAGAGTAATAACGCCCTTAGAATTTATAAACAGAGCAAACTTTATTTAGTACTAGCGGACCCGACAGACTTCGTCCTGTCAAAAAGATTTGTAATATGACAGTTTTTTGTTCCTATCTATTTTATTGTCGGGGCAAAAATTCTCCTGAAAAAAACACACCTACATTGCTTAGACAACAGTGAACTTTATACAATAGCAATAAAGCTCAAATTGACTCTACGTATTAGTTAGAAAATGTTTGTATGAGATAAAGAAAAGGACTGTTTTTAAGGATTTCGGGCAATTATTTGATATTTTCTCGCCGTAAAAACTATCCTTGAGCTTCGACGAATATTAAAAAAAAAGAATTGGCCAAATTGGTCCAGGCGTTCTTGAGTTATGCGCTTACCAACACATTTAGCGATTCATTTTTATATTATAGATTAACTGAGTTTTACGCTACATCGTATGTATCACATTTACACCATTTATTTTCTTTATTTTCCATCGCTATGGAAACTCCAATGACATTTTCTATATCAGCCAGCTAAATTGATATAATACATATAAAACCTTCAACATACTCATGGTATTGAAGTACCTGCCTGGCACTGGGACAGTATAATTCAGTTAAACAATTAATTTACACCTGGGTGTCCCACAACAATGTTAACAATTACGACTCTCCAATTCCGGTTTGTCGCGCTTAGGTTTTAACATTCCACAAATGAAACATTGTAGCATTTCCTTAGGGCTGAGTTAGCTCGGCACATATGCTTACGATTCAGCCGACTCGTAAAGCGTTGCCATAATTGAGTCTTTGAAAATCGCCGCGCGAGTTAACCTTGCATTTTAGACAGTCGCGCGTCGGTTCGCCAAACACACAGTTTACATACTGCATTAGCTGATTATTTACTTAATGCGACCTCAAACGAATGGTGGTTAGGGCTAGGAGTGTTGGACTTCAACATATTATCCATGTTCTTTATCTATCTGCCGATCTTAAGGGAAAGTATTAACGATTAAAAATAAGTCTTCAGTCAAGATGTTTCATGAATTTTAGTGATTTCTGCATTTTCGCTGTTGATTGTAAGGTAGCGATTGCGATTTTTTTAATTAAAATTATTCGCTCATTAATAAAATGATTTCATAGTTTCATAGATTTGCGTTGCGTTGAAGTATTTAGAAGCTGTAGCTATCAACTATAATATAGTTGCCTAGTTGTTTACTAGTGTCCTATATAATTTCACTATATCATAATAAGCAATATCATCTCCGCCTAACATCCTATGCTTTACCGTTTATAATTATTAGTAACGGTGTTTGGAAATGGAATATTTCGACGTCCAGAAATCTCACTGGTCTCAAAATGAAGCAACAAATATATTTTCAACGATTGCCCACGATAAAAGCCTAGCGTAGTGTGTGAATCATAGCAATCATATAATATTGCAAAACCTTTGAACATTTTTAAGTAATTTACACTACACACTATGTAAAATGCTAAAATATTGTGAACATTTAAATAAAAAATATGATTGTATTATTTAGGTCTTTAAGAGAGAAAAGGGTAACAAACATCAGGCCAATTCATTAATGAATAAATAACACCGGTCAACACGATTTTTGAGTCTGGCTCCTGAATGTGAAATTTTGGTTTCTCCTATGTTACAAATAAATAAAAAAATAACTGTTCCGATCAAAGTTTGCTTTTGTAGAAACTAGAGCAATTTTACTAAGTTTCAAAAAATACATACAAATTTTTATACTTCCTCTGTAATTTTATTTAAAATTACGATAACAAAAGTTTTTATTGAACATATAAGTCTTTTTTATACAAGAATTATGACTAATAATAGCAAACAAATAGAAAATAACAAAAAATCATGTTCAAAAATGATTTTTTTTTTAATGGATCTTTTATGTTCGTGTGCGTATTAATACCCAAATGTAATCTCCCATCATACTCTCGTTGTACTGCTCTTGGTAATATCGTTCAAAGTCCATTACATCTTGGTAAAAACGTTCTCCCTGCTCCTCTGAATAGGCACCCATATTATCTTTAAATTTGTCCAGGTGAGCATGTAGCATATGGAGTTTATGGGACATTCTGCATCCCATCAATTTAAAACTTTCAAACATAGTTTCAATGAACTTTTCATAATTGTCGACTCTGTGATTTCCAAAAACAATTGACTACTGCTTTCAGACGCTTCCAGGATTATTTTTCGTGAGCAATAAGGAATTTTGTGAAATCATCGCTGCTCACTATTTATTTTATTTGTGGTCCAACGAAAATACCAGTTTTAACTTTAGCTTCAGATAATTTGGGAAATAATCTCTTTAAATATTCAATAGCTTCAGAATTATGATTTAGAGCTTACAGAAATTGCTTCATTAGCCCTAACTTGATATGTAACGGTAGCATCAATATTTATTTAGGCTCTACTATTGGTTTCACTTTCACATTATATTTTCCAATTTGAAATTAACACAAGCACCGTGAGGCACCCAATTCTTATCTTGATTCCGTATTTTAAGATTATAATAAGCGTCATAGGCTTCGCAATGCTTCAAAATCGTTGCCGAAGCAAATTTCTTACTTCTTACTTTAATAAATTCACCGCAAATAAAACAGAATTAATCAACATTCTGTTTAAACTTTCTTGGTGCCATTTTCTAACCAAGTACCACATAAAAGTCGGTTGTTACAATTCAAATATACTTTTTTTTAAATAGTAATAGACTAGTAAACAATCACTACTGCCGTTCAGATATAATTCACAATTTGCAATTAAAATGATCAAAATGCTACCGCCTATTCCTCATAAGAATCATTTAAAATTTTCAAAACGTACTTATCAACATAAATCAGACAAAAGCAAACTTTAAGGGTTAAAAATGGATATCCGAATGTTTTTCGATGTTTGGAATCAGAATTCAAGCATTAGAACAGAAACACAAAAAAAAAAAAATTTTTTGTCGACTTTTGTAATCAATTCATTAATAATAAATTTACGAAGTTTGGTTGTTATTTCACGACTATGTCGCTCCGTACGTCCACTTTTACCTGTGTTTACTAAATTTTGATGAAATCAAAATATTTTTTTAATAAAGCCTTAGCCTCTTCTGATACAGGAACCAACAAAAAGCTATTTATGCTGCCCACATTAAAGCTCAAAGTATGAGGCCCACTCCGCACACATTCCAACAAAACATGAAGTACGTCAAATTCATGGTTATCATTCCAATAATATATACGTGCATATATGTCAGTATTGAACCAATGAAATCAAATAAGAATTCAGTAACAAATATAGCTGTCTTCGTCATTTTATTGCTCAACCCTCGCATGATAATACACATTTATTGCCTTTCCTCGTAACGGTCATGAAATTTCAGCGAGCGGAAAAATTTTGTTTTTTTGGGACATTAAATGAATGTCGGCCGTGTTTTGTGAATAATTGTTCTAATATTTTAGAAAATCTTGCGGTTGCCAACATGGAATGATTGGAGTTGTTTAAGTATTTTTAGGTTATAGTAATTTGTTGTGATATTGCATGAGGATTATGATGTATAGATATTTCAATGTGTACTTGATCATAGTGATATAAAAGTATTGAGTTTTTATGCGAATTGATTGGGATTTCGGGATATTGAAGCAATGAGTTATTGCTACATGTGACAACTTCAACATCAGTGGCAAAGGGTAAAATTTTCTGAAAGGAAACCCGACATAACATACAAGCATTAAAATGCACCAATGTCGTCCGCAGATTGTTGTAATGATAATTAAATTTTATATAAAATACGAAAGGGAGCCCGGAAGGAATCGGGTTTTACGGACCCTTCATCAATGCGCAAGATAAATAATAATTTAAGTAGACGACCGCTATAATCGTCGATATCATAAATGAAAGACTGAAATAGTACAGTCTAGTATTAAACCATTATTACTTAAAAGCAAAAATAGCTGCCTCTCACACAAATCTCTCTACAGCACCTGGGCAGTTCAATCGGAAATTGAATCTTGAGACCAATTACGTGCTTCGCGTTAATTTCCCCCGTTTTCGGAGTTTCGCCAGTTTCGCATCGGCAACCTTATTGATTAGCACATATTTGCGAATCTCTGGTCGGTATTTCGATGTTTAGTACAATATTCGATAGATACCTAAGGGATTACTTTAGTAAATTGATGTCGGCTTTTACCCGTGCTATTTGCGGAAATTGCCCAATTGCACTATTGGTATATAGTATTAATTAAATTTAATTAATGGGTTACCGTTTAGACGGTTATGTACATTTAGCAATGTTAATTAAGGAGGATTAGCAGTAATCGAGTGAACGAGAATGGTACAGTATGCATAATTATGGACTGTAAATACCGTAGCGTTAAGTGATAAAATAATAAACTTACTCGCAATTAAACAACATCCCTATTTGGAAATTCATATAATTCTTGAGATGTAAATTGTAAATAACTTAGTGATTTCATTCTGGAGCGGAAATAACACGTCGTATATACTATGATTGTTTTAGTATTTATAAAGTATAAAGTTGACGGTAAAAATTGTTGCATCAATTGCAAAAACCTGTTTCGTTGATAAAAGCACAAAGGAGTGACAAAACTAATTGGACAAAAATATTTTTTTTTGTTGCTGCTTGAATGACGAGACGAGCTCGCCGTTCGCCTGATAGTAAGCGATACGATCGCCCATAAACTGTAGAAACACCAGCCAAAACCATAAATAACAAAGTATTGTTTGATATTCCACTACACACTACTGCTTAGCGGCCGAAATAGGCATTGCGGTGGCACCTACTCAGGCGAACTCTCACATATGAGAGACCTACCACAAGAAAATGAAAATGTCATGAGAATTGATTAGATCGAATCGAAGTTTTTTTTTTAATTTACTAAAATCTCGAACCAGTACTTCTAATCTGATTAATCCTCTACTAAAAGGAAGCCTCATTATTCCTGAATCCTGAGTACTTAAGGTTACTGTTAATCCCGACAACGGACCTTAATGCTACGTTCAAACATCGTAGCCATCTGCCGAAAAGTGCGCGAGCAAGAATAATAACAATTACGTGTGTTATGTATCGTTGCTCACTTTCAGGCCATTTTCGGCTAAAAGTTGCGATGTCCATACGCATCATTATATGCATATAGCGACAAGCAAAACCTATTTACTAACAATGTACATTAATATTCAGGGGAATATTAAAATGGTTCGTCGTCTTTTTACTCTCCATTACTTATTTCGTTTATGACTGACAATGGTTTCTTTATCCTGTATACAAAGTAAACGCGATCGTGAAGCAATTTGGTTACTGTCACATCTATAACATTGTTTTGCCTTGTAAATTAGACGGTAGCAACATCCCTGGCTGCAAAACGTCTGATATATGTCTCTCTATTTTGGTCATAACACCATTGCCCATTGGCGCCGTGCCTTACATTGTTCACGGGCATAATGTTCAACCAATTATCGCTACTATGTGATCGACATTGTTGCGTAGTGGGTAAGAGGACTAGTAACGATAGAGAGTAGGTACGAATATGAAAATGTAGTTTTTAGAAATTTTCTCTTTATTTCTTAATTGTGTAAGGTTTATTTTAACAATACGATTAACCACCAATTTGCATAAACGATCCCAATCGCTTTTTTCGATCTATCTCTAAAATAGATCAATCAGAACAAAGTTTTTTTTACATATTTACAAATGACTTATTTGTATTGGTTCATTCTCAGAATCGGATTGAAGATTGCGATTGGGATTTTTTATTAAAACCGACTGTAAGAAACTATATTCGGCTTGAGCACGAAATATACTATATAGTACCTACACCTGTTTAAAATTACTGATCTACACAATTATGTGAACCTGATTTTCTGTTTTTTTTTCGTAGTATCACAAGTGCTTGCTCATAAGTTCGTTGGCTTTAAGACATAGAAATATGATATTTTTTTGAATGATTCTAAGATATCGAAGTAAAAGAGATGGAAGGAAGTAAATAGAAAACAATAAAACTTGTATCTTTTACGACATTCGACGTTGAATATGAAACGGTCCCATTCTCACGTGTTTCAATGTATATTTTGTATTATATTAAATTACATTGCAGTTTTATAGTTGCCCATGCAATTTACGGTCTAGTTCGACGCCCTTGCGAACAGCGAGTTTTGTTTGTTTTACTGCAACGACACGAGCAATGTTTATGTCAATATGTAAACGGATTTCGTAAGAATTGCGCATGCGTTGACGATCCCAAAGAAGTTTGTGTGGATGTTTTTGTCACACACCTATCGCTGCAACTACACTGTATATCTCTCGCATTGGCTTTAATAAATAAAGAGGATCCGGCCTCGTATCATACCAATTACTGCCTTAGAATGCTAAGCTGTTCTTGATTATCGTCCGGTTTTTGACAAATGACAATGTCGATTATGGATATAGTTTGACGTTATTCTTTGATTCCATGTAGGGCACACGTTGATCTTTAGTTAGATTTTTATACGGAATGATAAAGTGACTAAATAGTGCCCCTTGCAGCGGTGAGTTAAATGCACGCCAAAAATGGCAATGACCATAGATGCGGGAATCGCTCGGCAATTGCCTTCGTTAAATTTGCCTATATATCTTCGCGTTTTCTGAGGAATGTCCTGGAGATTTCTGAAAAGAAATCATGAGGTTTTTGTAGGAAAAAGTCGTCTATGTAGAATTGAAGTAACAACCTTTAATACTATTGCGTAATACTTTGAATCAACATTTAATTTCTTCAACGTAATGATTTCTTATCTTACGCGAATGTCAGACATTAAAATTAAAGTATTTTTCGGATTTTATCGCGATTTATACGTTTAAATTTTCTCCCGATGCGGTACGTTTCGAAGACTTTGCAGCCTTCGTGGTCACGGGGGGGACTGAGATGTTGGTCATCCGTAAAGTCAAAGTTACAAAATCTACCTACATTATACAATTTTTTAATTTTTTTTAGCTGTTGGTGGTCCGATCTACGCAGAATAAGTTCACAGTGTCTTGAAGTCAGTTCAACGTCTTATGTCATTCAATTTATGAAAGAAAACATAACATCATACCTAATATTAAATATTACAACGAGCCTGCAATAGTCTGCAAAGTAAACTCGGAGAAATTAATAGGGCAGAACTAATAATAAATAAGTTAGAATTACGGCGGCTTCGTCAAACACTTTTAAATTACAAATAAACTAAGTAATCATCGGCAAAGTGGCTTAGAGCATAAATCTAATTGTTATAATGAACTCGGTGATGTTATATACGCACATGTCCCTTTGATGGGGCTTTAATAACTTACTTGTTTCATATACTCATGGGTTCATTTTAGCTCTGCCATTTCGTTTCTTAAAGTGCGGCAACGCATAAAATTATTTTTTTACATTGGAAGTGTCCGATATTGGTTATTGATTTATTTACTTTACTACATCTTCAACTGTTTTCATCTTATCTTAATGATTCGTCGGTGCACCACACTCCAGTCCAGAGTCTGGAATTTGCGCCCAATATTGGTTGAATCACTCTCTACCACATCATAGGACATCTCTATCTCGGTCTTACACTGCATAAAAAACTTGACTTATCAATTTTATATATCAGAATTTCCTCAAACTGTTTTCAAATCCAAGCGCAAAATTGTTTTTCCTAAATTTCTAATTATCTCTCCTAAAGTTATATTCATTAATAGCAATCTTCAAGTAACATATGATTTGAATAATTTGTGTGACATTGCTAATATTAGTTCACTCTGTTTAAACAGTGAAATCGGGTATTTGAGGGCAATTAGGCGTTTGTTTATTTATAAACTAGGTCTGCAAGAATCTTTGATCATACGGAACCCTTTAGAATATATCTTACCTTGAATCATCTCACCTTGGGCACCGTTTGAGATGTCATAATTTACAAGATGCTAAATTAATCTAAAGGTTACTATCAAAAATATATGCATAAGCTTTTATTCGGTAACATCAGCGGTTTTCGGAATAAATTATAGATACGAAAATAATTTTTTGATTAAATTTTGTTTCGATATCTACATCTGTGATTAGCTTACAGGAAATCACACATAATTATTCAATTAACCGATAGACATTTCCAATTAAATTTATTTCTCTAGGCGTATTGATTTACATTCTCACGACAAATGTTTGCATGACGATAAACGTACTGTTATTAACGGTCGATAATTAACTAAATCCTAATTAGTCGCCAATCAAAATATTGATAAACACGCGTCGACTCTACATATAGAGTCGAGTCCTTTGAGTAGTTTTGTCTGTGTCGTTAATAGGTGCAGCTAGTGGGTACAGGCGGACCGTTCAAAAGAGAGAGGTGGTTAAGTAGAGAGAATGGGGGAGGCAGTGCACGGTAACATGGGACCGCATTGTCGCAACGGACGGCCGGCGCAACGGCCGCGCGTATTCTTGCGCCCGCGCACGCACGCGTCACCGACCGACTCTCGACAGAGTCGCCGATACACGACATTTTCGAAACGTGATAACAAAAATCTGTGTTTACAGTTTGCATTAGGTATAGTGTTTGCAAGATGTGTACGAGCCGCCGCTCGCGTGTCGCAATCTGCCTCGTGTTCAGTTTTATTATTTTGTGCATTTTTTGAGTCATTGTTGCGATGTTGTAATAAAATTGCACATGTCATTGTTCTCCGGTTCGTAAACATGCTCGTGTTGGTTGGCTGGAGGTTTTTCATTTGCGGTAAATAGACAAAACGTTGGCCTGTTGAAAACACCCTGGTTTTGCTATAACAAAGACAGTTAACTTGGTAACGTAAGCTATGCGGATGTTAAAAACAAGACATGAGTGCATTGAAATTTTTTAAACATATATTTATATTCGAACAAGATTTTTTACTATGCCTATGTATGGATTAAAATGCAATTTGCATTTCCAATGGCTGCAGGCTTTAGATAACTCGACATTACTTGTAAGTAGTAAGTAGCTGACGACCTAAAGGCATCAGAGAAACTCGTTCACAAATATTTTCATCATTAATCTTACCAACTAAAGCTAGGCCTATCATTATGTCATACCTTTATAATCAAGTGTTTTCTTTATTTTACCGGACAATGTGGGATATATTGAGTAGTTGTAATTAATATTGGAGACACATGAATCGATGTTGCCGTACGAGCTCGTAAAACAGAACTAACTCATAACTCATATTTGCCACATTATGTGGGTTCCGAATAACCATTTATTACTCTAAAGGGCTTCGGTAAAGGGGCTATTATTATTTTAATAGCAACCGTGGTACAAAAAGCGATAGGCGATCGTGCTCCAGGCGATCACGACTGGCCCTCCGCTTCGTCTCTATGGTAGAAATTTGATAGCCACTGTATGTTTTTGGGTCACAGCAACACACTAAAGGGAGTCTTTGTCTATTAAACTCACACAAACCTAGTGCATACAGAATAAGTAATCTCTTAAGTACAATGACTCACGAGTTCAAATCGTAAAATGTCGTTCCGCTGAATGCTGCCGTCTCAAAATGCTTGGATATCTATAAAAGGATAAACAAGACTTACATTAATGGTATTTACCCGTATGAACCATGGGCTCGGACTACCAAGAAATACCTTGGCGGATATTTAACTCGTTGTTATTAAGGGGCGGTACTGACCAATTTTAATATGATTATTTCTATTTCTTTGACACTAATTTAACCCAACACTATTTTTTTTACAATTTTATATTTTTTTATATCTAAAAATAACCTTTATTTCTTTCCCCCATACCGAGTTTATTAGCCACGTTAGAGCACATGTTATGAGTAAAACATTTAGATGCGTAATGAGATTGTCTATCGTACGGATGGGGATAAATGGTGGCCGCTCGTAAGGGCGGAGTCGGGAACACCTGCTCTACAACAGGAAAATGTTTGTTCAATATCTTCACGATCTATTTGAGGAAAATGACAGTAATATTTAATAGTTTCATCCATATAGGAAGCGATTTTACCATATTCATGACTGGTTGTACTTTGCTTCAAAGGTTCGTGTAGTAAACTGTGCCTTTATCAGTACTCGTGAGTGCTTGAAAACCACTTAAATACAAGTCTTGTATAAAAGGGGACTGTATGTTTCTCAACATGATTAGACAATAACCTAAAGTTACAATGTTATTTAGAAATGTGTGTTTGTTTAATGCCTAGAGTTTCCTACACGTCACACAAGTTAAAGTCGACGATATTTTTACGAGCAGTTTTAATAATTACAATAGTTTTGCACCGAGTTACAATCTCGTTCATAGACCTTCAACATTGCCAAAGAAACTGCACCGTGCTGAGCGCAATGTCCGCGGTAACGAAGACAAATGATACAATGTTGCCTTGATGCTCTGACACTAGCTCCGAAGGTTACCTCACATAAATCGAAGGGGACCGCGTGTATGGACACGACAAAAAGACCAAATCTCTTTTGAGCTTGGCCCTAATAGCGTGCGCCCTTCACCTTTTATACATCAGAACCATCTGGCGTTTGACTAACCATTCGAAATTCGAATTGCGTGATTTTTTTTTATCTTGATGTGATGGCCAGTCTCGTCAACCTCTAACATTTCAAGTTATTCATTTTCGATTAGACGTTTATGTTTTATGTTTAACTTCATTGAAAATGTTATTTCTATTCTTAAACCGACATATTTTATACATCAAAGACATTAACGACAAACTCGACTGATGCACTTAATATTAACATATCGCGAAATAGATTTACATTTAGACGTTTCTAATAATAGAATACAAAACGTTCACAGAAACAGTAAAGACATCCTGCCTTTCTGTAATTTTCGTATACGTCGTAATAAATATCATTGTTGTTAGCAATACGCAAGTTACAATAATAAGTAGGTTTTCGAGCGCTCGGTGTGTAGACGCGCTGTGAGTCACATAGTGGGCGTATAGTTTTGTATGCGCAGGCGCACCGGCTAGGAAGTGCATTCGTGTACGTACATAGGTACCCGCTTGCGTAACGTCAGGCACGAAAGGTTTATAGCGGTTTTATGTCGAAGATTCGCAGTTAATACCAGTTCGGCTAGTACTTACCTGTGCCAAATTCAACTGACGAACAGATCGGGACCTGTAGGTCGCTTCCTTATAGCTAAATTCAAGGAATATACGTTGGAGTAGGAATAGAATTAGTGCTTTCCTTAAATACATATATTCGGTTATTGATTGACAATTTAAAACTGCGATCAATTGTAATCGGATATAGTGATGTATTCATAGATCAAAAAAAAATAAAGAGTCGTTCACATTTGCCTCAACAGTCATAGGATCGTCAAATATTCGATGACAATTATTGTACCGTTCATTTTGAGTAATTTGAACGTGTTTAATCATGAGAAATATTACCGTTTTGTGACGTTGCACGGCGGGTCAATAAAATACGGTCTATGGAATTAAAATGGCCGTAATAGCTTTTTCATGCAATAAAACGTTGTTTTTATAATTTTATTCCATGATTGAAGATAGCGTTAGACATGGCAACCGCTTCATGTTTTGTATTTTTATGTTAAAAGTTGATATTTTGGGACATGCAATTGTAATAAGTTTTTGTTTAGGAAAGTACCCGCGTAGCGCCGGGCAGAATGGTGATAGTTTAATTTGCATTAAAGCAGTACCGATCGACACATTAACTTACACGAATGATAATAAAAACGTTCGCCAGTACGATCACGCGTGTTCACGCCGATACGTGGACATGTTTGTTTTGATTTTGTGAAATCGGATGATATGTGACCGCACCACAAAATGCATAGCGTTAAGTCGTTTCACAAACGGCGCGTTTGAATAAAAACCTCGTCCGCTTCGTCTATTCGTCATATCACTTTCCATTAACGGTTTACAACTACGTGACTATGAAGTAATTAAAACGGTTCGGGTTTGACCGCGTACCACTTTTTTAACTGTAACTGCTGTTCTCTCGGAGAAAAAATTGGCGGATGGCGAATTGGCGACCTTATCAAAACACGCTGCGTTCAGGGTTCGTTGACCTCACGTTTTGTTGTTGGCCGGTCTAATACTACGTTCGTGGCGAATGCCTAACGTAGATCGATTCACGTTGCAGTTTTGTACCGTACGCTGTGACGTCACATCGCGATCCGCTCACGCTATGATGAATTGATTATTATCTATGACATTTCGGTGGCAGCGTGCAGGGGGTGATGACATTTGAATAGGACTATGGAACACGTTTCCGCGGCTGACGCGTAATTTTATTGTTTCGTGAACCAGATCAAAACTGAACAACCGTTAGGTGTGAATGTGCCGATAGCGGAAATACTCGTCAATTTTATTAGTCCCTATCGGTGCGAGTTGTGGTAGCAGCGCGCGAGCCAGCGTGACCGCCACGCTTCATAGACACGTACTGGCATAATGAGCTTAAACGACACCGCAATAACACGAAAGCTTTTCAATAACTCGCTGCTTACTTTTCTAAGTGAGTTTCGATTATGACTTTTAACAAAATATACATTAGATAGCGAATGAAAGAATAACAAACCTTTTTAGAGCCACAAATATATTTGTGTTAACGTGGTCGTGTTTTGGTGTAGTGTATGCTAACAACTTTCAGCGGTTGAGGTGTGAAATCGACAACATGCACACGAGTAGGTCATGTTTACAAATCACATCATTTCTGTGCCGAACAGTCACCTAGTATTTCCAAAACACCGGCCATATGACGCTAAATGTCGACCTAATAAATAATTCTATCGGTTTCGCAACGACGAAACGTTATAGTTTACGTTTCTATCGATCCTTATGCTTGTATGAAAATGTGTTCGAGCACGCGAGAGTCTATATCGAAATTAATAATCAAGTTGTTTGTTCCTGCACATTGGTTTGTTCGGTGGCGTGGGCGGTCCCAAGTTATTAGGTCAGCGCGGCGTCGCGCATTCGATGGAGAGATTACAAGTTTGCGTTTGTGAGAACTGCTGTTCGAGGATTTGGTGCTTAGTGTTACGCACTTTGTATTCATAAAGTTATGTTCATAGGGCCACTTGCGTCACCGAACTAAGCCCAGTTATGTCCCAAAAGATTGTAGCGTAGGTACCTGCAGTTTGTGTTCCTTGAAAAATAATTTGAAGCAATTTAAAAGAGGAAACTTAGAACTTAGCAATTATACTTGTGATTAGAAATCATTTTCTAAGATAACTGCAAAAGTTTTGCCTCTATATTGTATTGTGATAGTTAATAATTCGTGTATTAATGTTCCAAATTAAGTACGAGTAGAAAGTATTTTATCTATTGGAAATAAATAGGTACTGAAATTGTTGTTCAGTTTATAGTAAGATTAAGTCGACCTTGATAGCTAGACTAATCCGATCGAGAAATTGATAAAACACACGTACATGACTTACTATGTAAAAATTATCGAATGTTGCCAATGGAAAGTGCTGTTTGTTGATAATGAAGGACGGACAGACAAGGGATATCTTTGGATTTATCAATTTAATTAAATAATACGTTCGAGAAATTTGTTACACCTGCGCATTTATATGTTTGAGTCAACGAAGCGCAACTCTTAACAATGCTTTTTGGTTAAATATGTTAACCCAAAAAGTGAAACATTAAGTGAATTATAATTTGTTGAGATTGCAAGGTGTATGTATATTTCATGCGGTGTATACATTTGCATAAAGTTTCCGTACTCTATTATTGAATATAATGAGTCTTAACCACAAAGAGGTTACTTTAATTCTTATTTCTATACTAAGTTGAAAACTTAATATTCGATTTGCATGTGGCAATATAATTAGTATTACAAAAATGTAGATAATATACTTATTAGTAATGATATAACATGCATTTCGTCTTAACTTAATCGATGTATTAACTAGTACCCATTACTTGTCCATTGATAATTACTTGCGCAAACAGGTATATATGCAGTTGAACATGATTGAAGTAGTTTTTTCGCAACGGCTCTTTCTATTTATAGGAACAATTTGCGGTCGTTATTTTAGAGAAGTGTTTGTGACACAACAAATTGAGTGCTTATGTTTGGTCATCGAGCAGATAATGCTAGGTACAGCGTCCAGAGGTCTCGCTCCACTGACGTGGTAAATGTCTGCGATTTAGTTGAGTGGCCGCGTAAATTGTTGCGGTCGCCACTTCCTCGAAAACCTTCAGGCAATTTAAAAGCAATACATTTTTGTACAGACTGACAGGCGTCGCCAGCACCTGCGCGTTAAACACTCATGTTTTCTTCAATAATGTAATATCTTCGTAATCCGTTCAATGACCACGGCCCGAATTTGATAAGAGGCAGAATTCAGACTAGATTGTCTATCGGTTATCAAAATCTTTGTGTTATTGAACGCTGCAAGGCCAAAGCCTTGAGATAATTTTATAAAAACCTTTTGTGTTATGGATTTCGATTAATGTCATGACAAATTTGTACGATACCGAATATCTTTGCGACACACGACTGACGGTTTAAACGCGTCTCGTATGAAATTTAACATTTTAAAATTCAACAGCGATATAGAATGTCTTAGACACCGATGACAATGATTATGCGGTCGCACATACCGATATAATGGTAAATTAATAAACAAAAACTCAGTGAAAAAATAACAAGATGGGTAGTGGAAAGTTCGGTTTTAACGTTAAAAATTACAAAGTGAAAACTGGAACTGATGTCAAGACTGAAATTAGTGTTAAGGAAAAATGTCAGAAGATTCAGAAGAAGCTAAAGACAATGGAAAAAAAGAAGACTGATGTAGACGCACGGGAAAAAACCATCTGGTGGAACCAATGCAACAGCTGTAAGTGATATAATTTATTAGTTCCAAACGAACTACTCCGAGACACATCAAATTAGCATTAACAATTATATGAATAATTAGGTCGGCGCGGTGTTCATTTATTCAATATATAATTAAAGACGCAGTGGAATCTCGTGGTCGTTGTTTTCATTATGAAGTATTGCTTGGGTGCGACGTGAATAATTTCGCACGACTCTGTTAACATTTTTGCACACAATGACAGTTTAAACGAGATTTAATACTGACGTGCCCCATGGGAACCGATATCATCTAATGAAAATAACCGATTATTTGCTTCTATTGTTAAAAGACCGAGAGGCCCTGCAAGGGCCGTCATGCTTGTTACGCCCTTTGAATGCACAATGAGGGGAAATTAGAGCACCAAGGTTCTAACTTTTGAAATCGACAAGTACCTTCAGTTATACAAGAGACAAGGTATCGAGGCCAGCAATGCGACCTTAAACGTTACCTTCAAATTATATGTGAGCCCTTCTAATGATTGAAATGTTGATTACGACATTGACTTTTGCGATTCGTGTAGCCCTGTGCCTAATTTTACTTGGGTTTGCTTCACTTCACATACATTTATCGTGGCTAGTTTTTGGTTAGTCGTTCACAAATATCTTTAGTTCGAAAATTCCCTTTGTGTTTGTAGAGTGAAATTATTTTATAAAAATAATTCTGTGTTGCCGTCCTTTTAATAAAAATTGCCTCCGTACGAATGTTAGATTCTAAGCTACCAGGAGCTCAGTTTGGTGGTAGAGTAGATATGTATTGTTGCTAGCTGCGTAGTGACCGTCATGCAGACGATATAAAAGCCTATCTTATCAACATCGAATTCGTTAACTATTTATGTGATTCATATATAAACAGTGAATTTATTTAGTAAATAATTTTGAGCTTAGATACCTCAAAACAAAGGATCTTGGTAAAGTAAAAAAAATATACACTTAAGTGATAGGCAAGTTCCAGAGGTTGTAGAAATGTTGATTTTTGTCGTGAACCGAGGGAAAAGTGTGTCAGTGGAAAGCGCGAGAGAATCCCGAGAAATCGTATGCGCTAATACGACGTCTGCGCACGCGCACCCCGGTTTCCACTTTCTAAACTGGCTAGATTGCACGCAGTTTATAGTCCAGGAACTACTCCTCGCTTGGCTGCATGAAAGTTGTCTTATTGACATTTCCTTGTGCATAAGATTGTATTATCTTTGTGGTAGCCGTAATTACTGGTTTGTAATTTTTCGCTTTTATTTATTAGTTTTTTTTAACTTCATGAAAGCTAGTCATGCATCGCATAATAGTTTTATAAGTATTATATATTTACCATGCAGCAATCCGGGTATCGGCCTTCCTAAGTTTCGTGGGAAACGTGAATGTGATTCAAGCTTAAGGAATCCGCCATTTTCTGAGTAGTTTAAGATAAAACAAATGAATATATATGAAAAAGACATACTGGTTTACCAATACGGCATACAATACCAATACACACAAGCACGAAACGTTTTTCGATACGTCGAGTTTAATCATAATTAAGTTATCGCAACGTGTTCCCAGAGGTCGATATTTTTTTATCGACGAGGAAATAAAATTTCTCGATGGACTTCAATCTTCATTAGCCACGTTCAGATTGACAATGAAGGTCAACCCAGTCGGGTCATTATCGAAAGTACCTGTCTCAATGATATTTGTCGTAATTTTATAGCGGCAATATTATCGAATCCGTATATGGTGTTGGCGATTTATTAAAACACAGCCAATTGTTGTTACTGATGCACCGCACCATTAATATTATATCCATGTGTCATGTACGGTGAATATAATTAAATTGCGATTTAATCTGTTCATTCTGTTGGTGTAACATATAATTTCGTGATTTCGTATTGTAATTGTGTAGACATTTAAACGCGGCTCGGTACATTTGACGAGATTTACTACGTAGTTAACTAGCTTTTACCGGCCCAGTATGAGCCAACCGATAATCTTGAATAGCTTTAGAATTATCGGACCAGTTTTTATGACATAATTTTTCTCGACAACAAAATTTTCATCGGAGTGTATTTTTACAAGAAATATATAAGTTGAGCTACGTAGTTCTCGGTATGCAAACAAATTAATGCCCTAAATAGGCATATAGCTACATATTTCACAAACGCAATCAAAAACGCTAATCTATTTATGATAATATGGCCCTTCAAAATCTTCCACTTTCGATATGAGTCGTTTCATATTTGTGCCAGGACGTTAAATATAGTTATAATGTAAGTGTTGATTTATTGTCTACAGTAAGCGAGATCGACCAGTACCTATGGATGGTAGGTGGTTCAGCAGGCGCCCTGGCACTGACGGGCGTCGCTGCTGCCTCGGCCTTCTACCTCAGCACGAGACCCAAGCCGGAGAAGCCGCTCGTGACGCTGCACGAGCAGAGCCTTTTGGAGCCGGTGGGTTGATTGTAATTACAGTGTGAAAGTGTGCCTATTCTGCCGCTTTGATTGTTGTGATCATTCACTGGAGAGTTATTAGCAGTAGCTGTTATTGTATGCATAAACTGTAAATTGTTGTATTTTTTGTCTTTAATATGGTTTTACGTGAGAGTAATTAATTTCTTACTTATTGATGGGATTCTTAAATGATGATTGCTGGTAGTTTAACGTGTAAATGAAACATGGTGGTTATGGGAATACATTAGGAGTGTACTACGGTGTATAATAAATACCGTTTACTGCTGGGGGACATGATACGGGTCGTTGCATGAACGAATTTTCTTACTGTTTTGGTTTACAGAACACTTTTGCAAATCTGCAGTATAGTTTTTCAATATTTATATTTATAAATTGTGATCAATGCATATCATATAAAGGAATATTGCATGCATGCATTTAAATGTAAACAGCGAAACAAATATATTTTTTTCATTTCGTATTACGTTTGTAAGCAAAACAAATAGGTATTTGTTTATTATCATGTTACAATAATCATAATTTGTTGCTATACGAACGTATCGTACAGATTATCTATTTTCTACACATGTTTATCAAGAATTAAATCATCTCATTTATTGGGATTAGACAGAAATGCAAACGACTGAATGACTCGTTACGCAAACTTATCGTACAATGCCCGGCATAATATAAAAAGTCAATAAAAACTGCTATTTATGATCGGTGGCATTACAACTGCTACACTTTGTAAATAGCAATTTTCACCTCAATTATTTTGATCCTTATCGACTATTCCAAATTTAAATGATCAATTAAAAAAAATATATGGAAAGTGATACACCAAAGGTAAACACTCGTATCGTGGTCTCAAAGTTCGAATTGTCCCAATCTCAACCGCCAACGATTTCGAGTTGGCAGCGCATCTTCGAGCGGTATTTTTAACTCATTGTACGTCGGGCAGCCCTGCTCGCTGCTCTCCTGTCAGTACCCAAAAGACTGTAGCGAAAGTGACGAGTTACTTGAAATCTTCGCCAAATACCGCCGCAGCGTATAACGATTGCCCGGAACAAGCGAACTCAATTCTAACGTGGACCATCAGTGTTTAGTGAATTGATGAAAAGTTTCATGAACCGTACGGCAATGGTTGCGCAATGTGAAATTGCTTGATTTTTTTTTTTGCAAAATAATACGTGCATTACGTGGTGCGATAACGGTCACATCTAACAATGGCGTGTTGTGATTGCTGCGTCGGGGTCGCTCCGATCCGACCTCCGATAAATCTGACGGACCAGTCCGACTCCATCAGAGTAAGTCACACCGATATGATTTACAAACGAATTACTGTTAACAATACAATAGGGTGATTAACACAAATTGATTGTACGCGATTCGAATCTCAACGGCGAGGAATCATAAAAAAGTCATCAATTTTTTTAAAGCCTTGGTTACATCTTCCACAATGACCCGTGTTGCGAAGCAGTAAATTAATTTTATGGGGGAAATGACGGGACGTGGAAATGTAAGCGAAAGATCAACAAACGAAACGGACAAATTGCATGTATTATTAAATGTAAACTATTGCGTAAAATATAATTGCTTTTAGAGAGGTCGAAACACTGTTGGATGATTGTCACATCCCAACATTTGGCAGAGCTCCGTAACATTTAGATTCGGATCATTTAGAAGTCTCACTCGAATATACATGTGCGACTGATTAGAAATAGAAACAACGTTACATTCTAGAAGTTGTTTTTAATTCATTAAACAGTGTGTTTGTCGTCTCTTACGTCTAGATTTTTCGTTTTACAAATGTCCCTATCATGTTACTGTTCTATATGGTTCAGTGAAACTTGTTTAGTAAAGCTGGAATTAAAATTCTGAAATATAAAATATTTTATCTGATTCTTTAAATTAAAGGATTTATTATAATGATACTAAGTCGCAACGAATTTTCCATAATTTTTATTAAATTATTTTGTTTACCATTTTAGAGTTTTTTTTTTATTGCGTGTGACGTTGCAATGCTGCAATCATAGCATATATAGAAACTGTATCATTCTAAAAATCGATTTCATCAACGTTTAGACAAGATATAATAACTTTACTGTTGTTGCAAAACCAGACCATGTACATAATTATTAAAAATGCAATTCCAAAAATACTATAAACGACTTTACAAAACCCTATGATCAGTAATAAATCATTCTATTCATTTAGGAATTTTCCATAATGCCAATATGGATCGCATTAAGATACTTTTTATGAAGATTACAACGAAATATAGACATTTGAAAGATATTACTAAAGAATCTTTACCTAAGAGCTAATGTGACGTTGTAACAAATAGGTCAGAAACTTTTAAGATATATTATGTTGTAAATCAACGGTAAATGGTGACGAAACGTTGGCGTAAACTTAAACACTAGTGTGGAGACCGAGGCGGTTCTAAAATTAATTAAATATATATATAAATACGATACGAAACTCTCTGCGCTTCTATAAAATGTGATACGTTGGTAAAGGCACCAAGAGTTTTAAAATTTGCAGGGTTTTTATCCCAAAATGAGGAATAAAAATTTATCAAGATTTATTTTTGATGTAAAAACTTGTCAGTAAAGGTTTTATTAATCGTTATGAAGTAAATAAAAAAGTCATTACGGCTGATTCTTCTACTTTTGCCAATAATACAGACACAAAGTCACGGGAAAAGTTAGTTGAATGAACGTATAATATACTGTTAATAATAGGTAATTACGTAACTGGCGATTTTTCAAATATTTTGGCAAACATACCAGACGAGACACGAACTCTACATGTATAGTTAGTCGAAAATACAATTGAAATGTTTTTTTTTTAACCCAACGTTTCGTAAGTCGATATAAATATACGTATTAAAACTAAAAATTACGAATCGGAGATATTTGAGATTTTTTTATTGCTATTGTCGTGGCTTTCGTATTTTTTTGGAAAGTATTTTTGTTTAGTCATGTGATGGTCTTATAATTTAGTTGTTATTCGGCATTAGGGATATTTATTTGATGTGAAAATGTAAACTGAGGCAACAATTATAGAGGAAAAGTGGGACGTACACTTGTTTATGTGATATGGCGACATGGTAAACAGAAAATATTATTATTGTAAGATCATTTGTATTTTCGAACTAGTAACATGTACTTTAAACGTCTCGTGAATCTGGTAACAAAAGAAATCCAATTTTCTTTATACGGCTTTTTCTACGCGCGGGATTCCGATAATTTCACCTTCGAATTCACTCATGAGTACAATATTTTTAAAACTTTCAAATTATGTTAATAATTGGACAGAATTTTGCAAGTTTACTTAATCACATTGATATTTATTATTTAACTTAGAAATAAAATTAAACTGTAATAATTCTAATACATATTATTACTATGATCGGTCGATAGTTAGCTCGATTTTGTCCTATGATCAGATCAAAAGTTGGGAAAACATAATTATAAATTTGTTAGTTGACAATCCACAGCATAGTAATCTAATTACTTCAAAAATTCATTAAAAGACCATTAGTTATAAAACTAGAAGTCATGAACGACCTGATCACATGATCTTACACTGATGACATTAGTATTGTTTGCACAAACATCGGCCATTCGTAATGTCTGTCGATGCACACAATCCCCCGCGGATCGATCACGTGAGTTCACGTAATGGATGCCACGCATTGGCAGTTACATATTAATTAGTATAAAACGATAACCCGGTAAGGTGTTATCCCGTGACATATTTGATCAGCGGCCAATTCTCCACGCACCGATCGTAATTGTCGATGAGTGACACGTGTCACTAATATGTTTAGTCACTAGGGCGTTATTTCACACCGCGGAGGTTACACAATGACTTTTTTTTTCAAAGTTGTGTATAATCATGGATATACCTAAACAAATATCAGCCATGTATTAAGTATATGCTGTCCCTGGGCACGGGCCTCCTCTACTACTAAAAGGGATTAGGCCTTAGTACACCTCACTGGCCTAGTGTGGATTGGTAAACTTTATAGTTCCTCAAAATTCCTATAGAGAACCTCTCATGTATGCAGGTTTCGTCACAATGTTTTCCTTCACCGTTAAAGCAAGCGATAATTCACAAATAATACGCACATCATTTTGAAAAAGCAGAGGCTTTGAAGCTTTTTTTTTTCTTTTTTTGGTTTCGCGGAGAAAGTCCCTTATTACTACCGCCCAGCCTTCGTGGGGGGCGACTGAGCGGTTATGCTGGGGTAACCGTGCTTTGAACCTGCGTCCATCTCGTGTCGGCAGTCCGTTCCACACCCAGCTAAGCTATCGCGGCTGCACTAGTGTACCGGCGCTTCATATCATAGATATAGAAAACGGATTATTTGACCACTCACATAATTACAGTTATAAACATTCCTAATGCCGACTGTTTAGATAACTCTAAGGGTATTTGTACTAATTTACATTTTGTATGAGCTGCAGGCGCCCGATTATAACTCGCGTGTTCTCTGCGCGTCTAATGTAAATTGCAGAAGTCTACAGTTTTCTGCTGCAGTACATTAAAGAACTTATTGTTTGACGTATCAATTATATAACTCACCTGCTATTCTAGCATAGACAACCTACTGCATTCAAATAATAATTCCTGTTGCTTAGTATCTATCTACCGACTGTAGAAAGGGACCAATGAACTGTGCGGGTTATATCTGTCTCGTTCTGTAGATCTGTAGCGTACACGTTCTCTTTATATGCCGTATGATCATTATCTTTCAGTTTTTCTGCCCGTTTCCATCGATATCTGTGTAGGAAAATTCAGTATCTTCTTCCATTGATTGTAATGACAGAACGCTATAGAAATTATCAAAAGTGAGTCATAATTCCCCGTTGAGGTTCAATGTGGTCATTTGTGCATTTTGAATATGCCGTAGGCACTAGTAGTTGTACTAGAAAATGAAGTATTAGTGATGGGTTTAGACAACCATAGCGATCCTGGCGAAAAAACAGTAGAAAACCAAAATTTTATTTGTTATCCTATCTTTTACATACTGTAAGTAGTTAAAGATTTTATTCATAACTGTGAATCTATACAAAGAAATTACAAGAATAAGGGTGATTTTTCAACCATTTGATAAAATTATTTGCACAAGAAAATGCCACGCAAAACATATTAAAAAGAACGGTTGAGTGAATATAGTTGTTCAACTGTTTCGGTTTTATGTTTAGCCAAGTTATAATTTATTATATGCATAACTTTTATTTGAAAATTTATAAATCATCCCTAAAAGACATAGTCAAGGGTTTAGTTTTTACATGATTCTAATAGATTACAAGATAGGTACTCTATTTGAATGGATTCATCATTTTTTACACGAAATAGCTCTGGTATTGGACGCCTACTGCCTGGTACGGTCTGTCTTTTCCAATAACACAAGTCAAAAAGCGCGGAGTTATAAACAAAAAATTTTACTGCAAAATACAAACCTCACAACTGACTACATTGTATGATAAAGATCAATACAAAACGAAGTTACATACATTTATCATTACTGACAAGACGTTCTTTTATTATATTTGTAAATATTAATAGATTAAGATATGATAGTAGTGCGGATATAGTTATAAGTACTAATTAATTATTGTTATTCTCTAGTGTCCTTCGTTAGACATCGCTTGCTATGGAATTATAATTCGCAACACACATTCTTGAATGATCGTCTAAAGGTAGAGCAAAATATTTTTTCCATATATAATTTCATAAAAAAGAAGCGAGAATTAATAGGTAACTTACTAATAAAAAAAAAATCATCAAAGCAATGTTACGTATCGCTGGATTTCTATAAAACTGTTGATAGGATGGTAGTATCTTTATAGATTTCGTTTCTTGCAATTCATTGCAATATGTTCCCATTTCACTGGCAGTTTGGGCATAAATTCGTTGCCAATAGACAACGATGTATTGCGCCCATAATTTGTATTGCTTTGTTTTTTAAAATAACACATTACACCAAATTGATGTGATCGTTCATACAAATAGTATATTGATGACGTAAAACGAAACGCAAATCTATCGTATTATGTAAACCCCACATTAATATCAATACGTAGTTTAGATCGAATACTTTGTCTTAGAATCAAATAGGCGTTGTTTAAATGTCTGTTTTGTTCAATTGATTTGCAGAATAAAGTAGACGATAAGTTGCAGTCGAAATTACAAACTTTGCCAGTAATTATCACGTGGCTAGCATAGAAAATAATTGATTAAACTATTTTTTATACTGGACCGCAACTTGCATCCTATACTCAGTAACGATTATGGGACTTCAATGTATGGTATATACTTAATAACAAACGAGAAAGTTTTAATTTATTGTAGTAAATTATTACTGTCATAAAATTTCTATCCAGTGGCTGTTTTGATGATTCTAAAGGTCCATATATTAATTTACATTTTGAATGAGTTCTTTGCTGTCCCTATAACATAATGTTAATTGCAGAAATATAGAGTTTTCTACTGCGTTGTATTTAAAAACCTAATAAGTTATGCATCATATAATTTAAAGGTCAATAACTTAGCTGACAATCTATCATGGACGAATAATTTATATGAATAAAATATTTTTAATATAAAGAAATCATGAAAATAGTCAGTTTTAACTATTTTCACAAATGTTTGACATATTTAATTAATTGCATATTTTTTTGAAATGACGACACTATATAGTTTTTACTGACTGTGTGATGCCTAGTATGGATAACCTGATCAAAAATTTACTGATTTTAATAAAAGGATGTTATCGAAAGCTTTATGACCAATAAAATAATAATTGGCAATCAGTTATTTAGTCAGATGACGCTTCCAATGGCTCACGTATAAATTACGCAATAAGGGAAATCCAATTTATAAAAATAAAAGCTATAAAAACCCATTTCAGATTAAACTTAAATCAAACGGATTCGAATATAGAAAGTTATCATATAGAGCTAACTTTCTGTCAACAAACTGCCTCTCAAGATCATCTAACGCGGAAACTGTAGCTATCCAATAAGGCGTGTCGACAATGTCAACTATTTCAGCTAAAGTATTATTTATACTTGCCAAGAAAGCCGACGTCGCAGGAACGCCCTCTTCAGGGCTTTCCTGCAATATTTATAGAAATTTCTGTGACGCATCACAAACGTCAGCTCACTCAAATATTAAACCCGTGATCATATCAAAGAAATGTACGCGAGATATAGAAGTGACTCATCAATGTGTAGTTATAAAACGTCTCTTGTAACCTCCATAGTAACATTTCTGCATAAAGATTTTATGATCACCTTTAGGTTGAGAAGCATCGATGTGTAAACCGCACAATGTAATTCTAAAACTGTCTCACTAAGTAAATTTAGAAATAACGTCGTCGACATCATTCGTATGTCACGTCGGTTTGTTAAAAATACTCGGTCACACATTTTTCACTTGGCACCGTTTGACGAATTTCCTTTTGACCTTGCACATTTAAGAACGATTTACTTGAATCGATGCGTGTGGTATTTCCAAAAAAATCAGAATGGTCATTGGCATTAAATTTTTAACTGCTATTTCGAACCCCAATGTCAAATAGTCGTATCAAGAAACAAAGGACATTTTAAAGATAATCGTGATAACGACTTACATATAATCCCTATTTGATCGTTTAATGTTTTAACATATTATTTTCATATTAATTCTCTACAATCTTGCACGAGATACAAAAACCCGTATTTTATATACTACGTCGACGTTAAAAAGTTGAATACTCACGTTGCCAACAATATTTAATTTAACACTTTTCGTCGCTTTAATGACATAACAATTCATGCAGTGTCAATTCTGTTCAGAGATGTTTTTTTTCTTTCCCACAAGTGACTTTGACCCGTTCGTCGTTCCATTTTATCATTGTGCAAACTGTAATAATAATATACCGTAATTTGTAAGAGTGCTCCATGTACGGAGCCAAGATTCTGAGTTAGTGGGCCAACTATGTCATTAGGTTAACGGAAAAGTATTTGCATATACCTTTAGTAACTTTTGAAAACGCTTTGAAAGAAATTGTTTACAGGCGTCCAAATATCCGAGCTGATTGTTTTTAAATTAGTCATTTTGTCGTCGATGTGCTCAGTTCGATATGTTGTCGAGATTACGAGTGCTTTGTTGTGCGTGAACTCGTTAATAAGATTACAACTGATTTTCCGTTGAAAGGATTCCGTGCAATGACCCCGGACCTCTCATTAATTACAATAAAACGTAACCTGTTTTCTCGTTTATATTATTCATGTGTTATGACAAAGACATTGCGTTATATACTTTTTATCTCTTTTGCAGGGACCTGAAATGGTACGAGTGTCAAAATTTTACAAAGAAGCAAAGAACGGTCGTTTCTTACGTTATTTGCATGAAGATACACGCACACTTTTCGAGACGTTCCGGCGCGGTGTGAAAGAGTCAAGTAAGTGAGACTTGAGTCGTACTTCCTTTACAAATCGAATTGCAAAATAAAGTTGCAAAGTACACGAGCGTAGAAATATACAGCCTGAAGGATCAATTATGCCGAGATGGTTACGACTTCACAATGTAGTGTTAGACCCATTATTATTTACATACGTTTGATTGCCTCCACGCTCAGTTACAAATTGTTCGCATACAGGCGCAACTGGGAGTGCCTCGGGCGTAATTCAACATAAGGCCCACTTCATTTCCCTTACATTTCCGCTCGTTAACGATAAGTACGATAATACCCGTGTATTACAAAATATTGCTAACATCACTCACGAACTGGTTTACAGGATACAGTTAAACGTAATTTGTGCCACTAGAGTAGTCGGGACAGACGACTTTTTCGTGTTGTTTTGCTACAATGAGACAAGTGTAGTTATTGCACCGCTCGAAAATAAAACATAGGAAAGTCGGAGCGTGTTTAATATTGCGCGGAATATTCCGCAATTTAACTCCGAAGTGTAGGTCGCTTTATGACATTGTGGACATGATAAATTGTGAAGATAAAGCCAATGTCGAATGACACTTCTTAACTAACTTTACAGATAATGGTAATTGTCTCGGTTGGCGTGAGGGACCAAACAAGCCATATGTGTGGCAGACATACAATGAGACTCTGTTGCGAGCCAAGAACTTCGGCTCAGGGCTTATATGCCAAGGCCTCGCACCCGGACAAAGTACTTTTGTTGGTAAGTTTGCAATACCAATAATGTCAAATTTATTGTCTATATCTATACTTATATATAAAGCTGAATTGTTTGTTTATTTGTACTCGTTAATCTTAGGAACTACTTAAACACCATTACCACCGATAGGAATCTATATATATATAATCGGAAAAACTTTTTGACACGGGCCGAACCGCGAGCAAAAGCTAGTTATTTATAATAGTAATTTTAATAGATATTTTTTTATTTTCAGGTATTTATTCACAGAATTGTCCGGAATGGATCATGACAGAACAGGCGGCGTACTGCTATTCAATGGTTATAGTGCCGTTGTACGACACGTTGGGTGCAAACGCATGTGCCTTCATTGTTAACCAAAGTACGTACGATTATATCAAAAGGTATCCATTCAAACATCACCATGCATCGTTTGCATCAGTTATTAGATCATCATGTTTTGCATTTCCTGTCAAAATCGTTAATGCATTGAATTTCATTGCAACTATTCAATTGATACTTAAACATTGATCCTTTTAAAAATAATATTAACGTTTACATCTATTTCAGCTGAAATGGCCGTTGTCGTATGCGAAGACGACAAAAAAGCCAATCTACTATTGGACCAGTCGCCTCGCTGCCTCAGGAAGTTGATCACAATCAAAGAGGTGTCGCCGTCCACTTACCAGAGGGCGAAGAGTCGAGGTGTCGAGATCTTGAAGTTCGCCGACGTGGAATTCCAAGGCGCTCAGAAGGACCATCCGTGCGTCGTGAGTAATGAAAATAATATTATGCGTGTTTTTCACGAAGTGTAAACAACTGTAAAGTCTCCAGTGACTCATTCATAAAACTGATAGAAGTTTCTAATTATATAAAACGCGACTTCGTCTACCGCACGTATTTATTTTAGGTAAATAGCAAATTTCATCACGATGTTTGTTTAAATTACCACTTCCTTGCTCGCGACGCGGAAATGTGAAGTTTTAAACGCTATTTACTGTGACTTGCATTTTATATTCATGTTTTGTGGGTTATATTATTGGCTGGGATAAATATGTATCCCGCTAAAATGACGTTTTTTTCAATGTAAATATTTTTTTATTTAATTGTAGTTTTATTAGCCTTGTTGACTGTTAAAATTATGCATCGTGGTTTAAATATGAAAATTGAACTTTCCTGTTTGCGTAGTTACATAAAATCTCAAAAGATTACGAAAATAGTATGCAAGTTAGCTTATCCCAGTAGTAATAGAAATGTAAAACTTATCATGTCTTTATTCCCGAAGAGGCAGTGGAGCAACCAGGGCTGGATGTCCTTTTCGCCATATAAGTATTCCAAATCATGAGATATTAGGTTGTCAGCCTATTATCCATATCACAAAAAAATTTCAAACTCCAGCCTAATATTAAGTAAAAAAGCAAATAATTTGGTTTTAATAGTAATAGAATAATCAGAAATGAATATTCACCACAGCCACCAAGACCGGAGAACTTATGCACAATCTGCTACACGTCCGGCACTACCGGCATGCCCAAGGGCGTGATGCTGACGCATGAGAACGTGGTCGCGTCCATGTGCAGCGTCACCATGCAACTCGGCGAGCACCGGCCCACCAAGCATGACGTCATGATCTCCTTCCTGCCACTCGCGCATATGCTCGAGCGGTGCTGCGAGGTAACGGTCAATGTTATCAACAATATCAGTAGTTTTAGAGTTAGAGTTTTAACATCATCCGCTTTATTACTAACGTCGTTGATATTGAAGTCGGTGAAATATAAAAGATTGAAAAGAATCTAGATCAATCTATTATTCCATATTATTCAAGCCATAAAAAATATGTTGCCATCCTGGATCGTAGTGAAGCTCAGTTTAGATTTTAAACTGATTGCATTGCCATTTTTATAAGACTCATGTGGCCCACTTATTTCACAAGTCTCATCCAAATGGGTCGTCGTTTTTGTATCTAAGAGCACAAAGACTCTTTAAATATGAATCATTTCGAGTTGAGTTTAACTATTTTTAGTTAATCGATCCTCGCTTACGTTAGATGAAATTTTGGCACCGAATCTTATTTGTCGAGTTTGGATACAACCATATGTGTAGCAAAGTAAAAATGAACAAATAATAGTACTCTACGAAACGAATGGCAGTGAAAGGATTCAAGATAGCCGAGACAGACTTACAAAGAATTGATTAATGGAGTTATCTTCGAGGGTAAAAAACAAATGTATTCGATGGGCTCGCCACAAAGAAATAATGATTGTGCAGAAACCTAAGAGATGAACAAATAAAAGGAATAGCGAAACTTTCTCACTCGGATACACATTATTTCATGCATGTTTCATAACATCCACTTTGATAAAGACAAGAATGTTAGCACTATTAATCAAATGAGTTACATTCAATGTCGGAATTTTGCTTTCATTTTATTATGAAATAATAAAATGAACCTAACCTAACCTAACACTTCATCCAAACGTGTATTCAACTGTAAATAACATAAATTTGTAGCGAGATTTAAATGAGACACCATTGGCAATAAGCAATTTTAGACCTATATGAAGGAAATATCGTCGTATTTCTTGTCATAATTTATAGAATCAGTTTTAAAACAAGGTCTACCGATCTATTTAAGGTCTACTGGTCAGAAAAGAAAAATAAGGCACAAATTACGTCTGGTTCTGAATTATCAGCAATGGCACTAAAGTGATAATTCGAATTTCAGAACGCTCTCTACATGGTGGGAGGAGCTGTCGGTTTCTACAGTGGCGACATCAGAAGGCTGGGCGACGACCTGAGCGCGCTGAAGCCGACCATGCTGCCGGCGGTGCCGCGCCTGCTCAACAGGCTCTACGATAAGGCACAGTCCGAGGTCGCCAACTCGAAGATCAAGAAGCTGCTGTTCAACATGGCGCTGTCTGCAAAGGAATCGGAATTGAAAAGGTACGAGCGGTACATAGATTGAGCGATAATAAAATGTATTATATTTTACTACTCTTGTATCTAAATAGTAAGTAAGTAGCTTTTTTGTCGTAAGAATCTGTATTCATTATTATTACTGTTCCAGTTTAGTTATTTTCATTCTTTTCAGAGATAATTGCCTAGCATTCGATTTGCCTTGTATGTCTCTTTCAAAATCTTGTATCGCATAAAAAATCAAATATACAATTTTAATTATTCTTATACAGAGGTATAATCCGAAGCGATTCCATCTGGGACAAGTTGGTATTCCGCAAGGTGCGCGAGGGCATGGGCGGCAGGCTCCGCATCATGGTGGTGGGGTCGGCCCCGCTGGCTGGCAACGTCCTGACCTTCGCGCGATGTGCCCTCGGATGCCTGGTACGTAACAAAACTCATTAGTAAAACAGCGAACGTTCCGCTTTAAAATTTTGAAAGTTCACGATAGGAGCAAAAGTAACTAGTAAGTACTTATAGCGCAAAATGCTCGAGTGCTACGGGTATAACACGTGATCGCCCCCGATGAGAATAATACCGTCTTGATAGATATGAGTTGTGTGGGAAATCTTTTGACGTCAAAGCGAAAGAAACGGTATCACGAGACATTGAGTTTGATATGAAAAGTTGGAATGTGTTTCATCTATTAATCTTTATTCATTGTTCCGTTTTTTTAAGATCTGGTAATGCATTAGACGAGAAGTCCATTAGGAATGTTTAAACAAATTTATGTTTTGCTCGATCTGAATTATGCACATTGTGATCAAAGCTGTAATATCATGTAAATCCACCGAATGAGTGAATACGTGACGAAGTTTGCAAAAAGATTCCTCTTTCCTTTAAAGATGTTAGTAGTTGTTCAGATTGTTTATCAACTTATAGTTAAAAAATAGAATGGTATAGTATTTTAATTGTTTAATTAACAACATGATGTAACATTGCAAACACATCGATAAAATTTAGAATTATATCTGAGTAGTTATTCAGCTGTTGTGGAAAACCGCCAAAAGAGCTTGCTGATATTTTGAGATCCACTATAACTGTTAAAATCTTGATCGGTATAAACCGACGCAATATTTACCACGAGGCCAGTTAATAATATTTCAACATAATCATAAATTTCTATTTTTAAACGTAAATCGTTTGTTTGTTTTTTTGAATCGTTTAAATGTGTTACGTTTTGCGTATTCGCGCTGTTATTAAATAATTCATCGCCTATTAGCGTTTCAGATGATTCTGTTTCTTGAAATTTGTTTCGAGTCTATTTATATTTCATCCATTGTTGTTTTAATGAGTCATGAATGTTGGCATCTTTTGATTTGACTTAATCATTACGCCCACTGTAAAGTGAGTGACCTCTAATTGCAGCTGTGGTTGTAAAAAGCCTTTGAACAAGTTCATAATGAAGCTGATTGCTTCTAGATTGCTTTATGGTTCTTGCTATTCGAATGCGAAATAGTAGTTATAGAAATGTTGAAGTCTTCTTTTTGTTATGAAGCTGGGCACGATACTTGTCGTGTTTTAGATTGAATCCTAATGAAACAGATCATCATTATTATAAGTGTGTTCGTTTGTGGAATAAATTACGTTTTTGCGACGATGTTTACCAGGTCTTTCATCTCTGCAGATTGAAGTTATTATATTACATCTACGTAATGTTTATTTCACCTCTTTTTAACCTTATTGTTTTGCAAATTTTTATTATAATTTATCCCTTTCAGAATCCTTAATAACAAAGAAGATAATGTAGTAGAACGCGTTATATTAGATTAAGACAAATGTCATATTTAATTCCAAAATGAACTGAATCACTATATCTGTATAATCAGGAACTCTGATCTCGTAATAAGATAATAAAAAAAAAGTCACAAAATGTTCGTCGCGTCGTTAAAGATAATGTTTGCCATATATAAATTACAAGGCGTTAAATGTAAAATGTGATTTTTATGAGTGCTATGATTTCAACATTCTTTACTTACATTTTTGTCACATTCATTGATAGTTAATGATTCTAGACCTTTTTGGCGTTTTACTTCAATTTTGAACATGGAACTTCTATCTTCTTTTTACTTAATCATTATCACTCTTTTCGTCGATATTAACGTCAATATGCATATGACTTGCTATTTTCATCTTCTGCTAGTGATATTTTTTAGTGACCACTCTATAAAATTTGCAGAACACGTCATCGTGTCTTGCTTTAGTTCATATGTGCCCATTGCTCAAAACGAAGAACTGAATTGGAACGATCTTGTGACATAGTGATTGTTGTTGGTTGGCAGATCGTGGAAGGCTACGGTCAGACTGAGTGCACTGCGCCGGTGACTCTCACGGTTCAGGGGGACCACGTGCCCGAACACGTCGGGCCTCCCGTCGCTTGTTGCAAAGTGAAGGTGAGTCGAATAATGTGTATTATTGCTAATACATAAATATATTTTAAATGCGAAAATGACTCTGTCTGTCTTTCTGTCGTGAGACGTTGTCACGGTTAAACCACTGTCAATGAAATTTGGTATAGAGGAAGTTTGAGACCCTGGGAAGGACACAGATTACTTTTATCCGTTGAAAATATATAGGGAAACTTTTATCCCGGAAAAAATCTCTCACACTGGAGGCTGTGTTAGTGATATATGTGTTACGATATTGACATCGTCACTTTTTTTCTAGTCTTATAAGACATTATATTCTTAGAGGTAAATGTTTCCGAAAACACATCAGGGGTTGTCGCCAAGATGCCTCTTTACAATCGTTAATGTTAACGTAGTGTACGAGAATGACATCCTACCGCTAAGATATGTCACTCATATTGTTTTTTTTGTTTTCTGTTAGAAAGGTATTCTAGCCGTAGATGTGTCCGCAATGGAATTATCTTGAGCTTAATGATATATTTGCATAGCGATTTATATAGGCGCATGGGCTTTACTTTTAGAAACTCATTCAGTATAATAATTTATAATTAATAACATAGTCTTTCTTCCTTTTTATCAATCCTTTTTATAAATATTCGACTAACATCGCAATCGCTGTTTTAGATGCACAATTTACACTAGTGCCACATAAAAACATCATAAAATTGTACGCAAAATTAGAACCCGGATTTTGGTTTTAACGATCGCTTAAAATCTGACGAACGATAAAAAAGTTTGAGGACTATAAAATGTATCAAAAATGTTGATTTATATGTTCAATCAAAAAGTATTGGCAGCTGCCAACACACGATTCGAGAGGTTTGAAATATTACCGTTCAATTCAGTGAGAAAAAAATACAGACGGATTGCTTTATTTCATATTAAATAAAGAAATACCTTTATGGTTTTTGCTTTATCTACGCTCTAATAAGTTATTACGACAACTCCACAATGCTTTTGGTTTATAATAATATTTTTATGGAAATTAACAACAGAATAATTGTACAGAACTTATCACTGAGGTTGTCTATCGTTAAAAAAACTTTATTTTACCAAGTTTTCTTATTGGACAAAGCGATTCTCTTTTTAAATTTGATGAGTTTTGTGGTGAGTACGAATATTATACTAATCCTTAAAACCGTCTTTAATCTCTATTTGTTTATTTAGTCTAACGAAAATAAATAATGAGTGGATGAAATTAAATCAAAAGGTTTCTAAGAAGCTGACATCATAATATCAATTATTTCCATCCAAGATGTGACGACTAGTGACAAATATAGTAGGTGTTGTCATATACATCTTGGAATAATAATAGCTTTGATATTTAACTAAACGAGTTTCTTACGATGACTCTCCTCACAATGCCTAAGCAGTAAAATTTGGTTGAAGTCGTAGGACGATGCTACGTAATTTACCCGTTTTCGAATCGGCTTTATTTACTTTTCTATGCCGTCATTTATATGATTCCTCACTTGAAAATAATCTATTGACGTCACATACATTATCTTCAAATACTACGTTACATTTGTCTTTCAAAGAAACCATTAATTTCTTGATTCTACATCCATCATACGAGGTATATATACGCGTAGCCTCTTGAAATCTACGCATTCAGGATATATTTGATCGGAATTTGATTCGAGATTAATATCCGATTTATTTTGACTTGTTTTTATGACGTGGATAAAACAAAGATAAAAGCATTTGATAGATGGGAAATAAAAATGAATAGTATTGTATGACTTGCGGTTGCCAAGTGGTTTGTAGGCACAGAAATCATGTGAGTTTTTCTTTTACACTAATGTAACAGTAATGTTCATGGGTTTATATAATAAATGCCAATAATATTTGGTGCGGAATCATCAAAGTAGATTAGTTCAATGAGGCAGAATTAGTATTTCTAAATCATGTCATTAGCATATTTAATTCAAGGCGGGTCGCAGGAACTTCTTTCTTTTGATAATAACAATAGAAACTGTTATTTTTGATCCGATTTTTATTATTTGCTTACTTAGACTTTAATTATATTTATTTGAAAGCTTACTTCTCCCTGCCCTTAGCCAAGTTTAATATAGAGACCGCGTTTTACGCATGTTTCATAAACGGTTTGAGTTAATTTTTCCTACTGAGGTTCAACTCCTTCTGGTTAATAGTTATTTTTAAATGTGAAAAAATTTAAAGTATCACACGCATAGACACCTTTTATTCGCGAAGTGGAATGCAAATGCGCAACGAGCGCGTCCCCTTTGCTATGAAAATGTCGTCTCATTTGTCCATGGGGTATGTACGCTTATCATCAAATCAAACATATATTCCCAACTCCGAACTGACAATAAACACAAAAACCCAATATCAGTTATCCAACGCGAAAGTATGAGTATACGCCATTTTCAATTGATGATTCCTCTTGCGAAAATAGACCAATAAAGATTTTTCAACTAATGACTTATTTTGATTGGTTTATTAGATCAAATCGTATATTAAACTGAGATGGTTTATTGAATACGGTCGTTGTAATCAATTGCTAACCGAATGTCGCGTATGTTGCAGCTAGTGGACGTGCCCGAGATGGAGTACTACGCGGCGCAGGGGCAAGGCGAGGTATGTGTGCAGGGCGCCAACGTGTTCAAGGGCTACTTCAAGGAGCCGGAGAAGACGCGCGAGGTGATCGACCAGGACGGCTGGCATCACACCGGAGACGTCGGAAAGTGGCTGCCGGTACGTATATACATATACAACGTCATTTTGACGTTAAGTTAATAAATTAAATCACATAGTCGTGTTTCCTTTGGTTCACATTTTCGCCAAAAATCCAGGTTTTAGTTTTATGATTTCATTGATCAAACGCTACACACAAGCCTATTCCAAATAAATATTAACGCATTGTTTGTACTTGCAGAACGGGACACTCAAAATTATCGACAGGAGAAAACACATTTTCAAGCTGTCGCAAGGAGAGTACATAGTGCCGGAGAAGATCGAGAATATTTATATTAGGAGTCAGTATGTGGAGCAGGTTTTCGTGCACGGCGAGTCATTGAAGGTGAGAAAATTTATTTACTATTTGGTTAGTATAAATAAAGTAATTGAAATTGATGAGTTATTTAATTAAGGCTCTTCAAATCAACGGCATATATGTGGTGGGTTCTGAGTGGTTCTGGATTTAAATCCCAGATCGGATCGAACACTTTGTCTCTTTTTGTAACATGATTCATCTAAGACTGGATCTCTGAGCAGGGATTGACGTTAGGCAGGCGGTCAGTTATTAGTCCTTACCCAGTTAATATTAATAAAAAAGTATTGTCAACTAATAGAAGAATTTTTAACATCTTCGTCAGAAAAGCTAAAAATGTAATCTATATATATAAAAATCAATTGCTGTTCGTTAGTCTCGCTAAAACTCAAGATCGGCTGGATAGATTTGGGTAATTTTGGTTTTGAATTATTTATGGAAGTCCAGGGATGGGTTAAACGGTGACAAACATAAATAATAAATAACGGAAAATACTAAAAACGACAATCTAAGTTTTCAATACAAAATGTTTCTAGCCATGAAACATTTGATGTCTTTTGTCTTTTTAGAAATAAAGAATTGGCCTGGCTGTCACATATATAGGTGCGTTCAGAAATTTGTCTGTTTCATAGTTGTAATATGAGGTCCGATTTCTTTGGTTTATTTTTTTCAAATACAAAACATTTTAGAAATAAATAAAGTGTAAAAGTGTCAGTTGGTTCTCAAAAATAGAAAATAAATAAATAAATTTCAAGACTATAATTAAAATCTATCATCAATTTGCCAGTGCGCGAGAACTTTATTTAATGTTATTGTCGCAAAATGCCACGGAGAGGATGACTTAGATCGTCGAAGTTAATCAAATGTGCGACGAGCTACTTCACGTGCAAACCGTACTCTCGACTAGCGAGAGACAGATAATGATAACATACGTATTGTATGGCAAAATTGTGTTTCACAATAATTAATAATAATAAATGTATGTAGGTGATACGAAGTTCACCGGGTCATCTAGTGCGTTATAAAAATCTCTAAATACTACTTGCCTATCCTTTTGATGGAATCTATGTATTTTATGTATATATTTTTGCTCCACAGTCGTGCGTGGTAGCCGTAGTGGTACCCGACGTGGATGTGGTGAAATGCTGGGCGCTGGAAAATGGCATCAAGGGCACCTTCTCCGAGCTGTGCGAGGATGAGCGCATCAAGAAGGTTATTATGGAAGACATGCTGCAGTGGGGCAAGAACGCAGGACTCAAGACTTTTGAGCAGGTAAGACATTTAAGCCGGATTGATTCAGTATTCTCTAAACGCCTTTTTCAATAAACGATCCTAATTTTTGAGTCGATCCCTAAAAGAAACCAATTAAAATAAAGTCGAGTAATAATTAATTTCTAAGGATGTCAAAAATAAATTTGATTTTTCATGAATTGAAAAAACGTTTTCGATTGTATATTGAAATCGGCGGTTAGTCTCCATTTAGGCAAAACCTTTTTAACTCAACAGGAGTTACTTGGAGTATTTGAGTTGTCGTCATTTTTTTCGGGTAGCTGCTAATCTATATCTCGCTGCAATAACATCTAGAGGCGCGGGCCTTGGGAGCGTTATATATAAGTCAGAGATAAATAATTACAAATGGGAAAAAGAATTCGGGGAACTACGCAAGAGCAAGGAGAAAATAGACAGAACGAGAGGAAAATAGAAAAATAGAAAATAGAATAGGGGAAATGTATGCAAGGCGTTGTAGGCCATTACGTAGCTGCAAATATATAATATATGCTCTATATAGTGTGCCTATAATAAACACATATTACTTATTCCTCCGCGCAGGCATTCAGCGAGAAGACCTAAAAGCAAAAGAATTGCCTCGTGTACAATTATATTCTACCATTGTACTGCTATTAGTATCATTGGTAATTTTGAATTTCAAAAATTATGATCGTTCTGCTACAATGGAAATACATGAGATGATTGCCAAACGCGAATTGTCAGAATTTTTCTCCATAATGTTAGCCAGGGTGGTTGCTATCCCACAATATATCAATATATAATCAGGCACCCTACCACGAGCAGACTTATGTTGTTAAACAGGATCGTAAATCATATTTTAATGCATCATTTGGTATTGTTTTAATAAGATAAGTTGGAAACACTTGAAAAACAACACATCGTCTTATCAATAATTCTTTATTTAAGATTATTTTTGTCATTGAACTCGAGATATGTCTCTTTTTCATACGTTATCATAACCGTGAATAAAAATAGCAACTGATAAAATTATATAAGTTAATCAATATTCGGCACTGCGATATGATAAAAAATATGTGTTTGCGGTGATAGTCAAGTTTTATTTGAGCACGGTCTATGTAATATATCTATTGATATGTTTGTGTCTCAATATAGCATGCAGAAAGTTAAGGAGTTTTGTTTTTTTAAATAAAAATTAATGGCCTAACGAGAAAAAAGTTTTTGGGTTGGTACATATAGCTGTATTTGAAGAATCTGCATAAAGTAGATTCTAAATAAAAAATTAGGTGCTTTTCTATATTTTTACCCAGATATATTAATACTTCATTACATCACCCACTCGTTTCTGTGCTAATTTTTGTCCTATACAAAGTAACTGATATTTAAATCGATTTTAGAAATAATCACTCACATTATACCACGTTTGTTCCAGGTGAAAGATATATACCTGCACCCAGATCCGTTCTCGGTACAGAACGGCCTGCTGACGCCCACGATGAAGGCGAAGAGACCAGAAATTCGCAACTACTTCAAACCACAAATAGAGGACATGTATAAGCAACTCGAATAACAGTAGCGAACGCAGTGCACTGACTTAATTATAAGGATCACGTACACTTGAAGCAGGGTCTTTGCGGACGACTGTAATGTATGTTCGAAAGATGATGCGATGAACTGATTTTGATAAGATTAACATTTTATATCGTTTAAGCGTCGCCCACGCGTTAGAAATAGTGTTAATGGTATGTTTTCATGTTCATAACAATGGAATACTTTGACGTGTTTGGATTGATTTATGTAATATAAAATAAGAATATTTAATAAATATAAAAGCGATAATAAAGCTATTGGTTTTAATGACAAACATGGTCCTCGTAACAGTATTAAAGATGAGAAAGTTAATCTTACCAAAATTAGTAATGATTTTAATGAATTAGGAGAAACGTGATGTAAACATCACGAAACTATATATGCCGAAGCGATGTCACTAATTTATCACTTTCTGAATGATGAGTATTTATTGCTGTGAATCTGTTTTAAGAAAACTGAATTATAAAATTCAAAGAATTCTGTGTACTAAAAGCGAGTGAATTACTGATAAAGTTACTAGGATGTTAAAATATCATAGTAGTTTGGACTAGGTAGTAGTGAATCAGTTTGTGACTTCATTAGTATTGGTCTAACAGTAAATTTACAGGTTTGATGGTAAATCTGAAGAATCTGTAAGTGATAAATTAAGTGAAATTCCTATCACAGTACAAGTTGACGATAGCTGTAGACACTTTTCACTTTGCTAAGCTTGTAATAAAAACACTTTTTAAAAAAACTGAAACAAAACTAATTGTAAAATAATTTGTAGATTTGGAATTGTAAATAATCCGAATAGTTTGTAGTAAAATTTTCTTAATGCAATAAAATTGAATATACGGAAACCTCGTTTCTTACACGGTCAATTAAAGACAGGTATCTTCCAAAAAAGCATTTTGCATACAATGGACTTGTGTTTTATTATTTTCCTTATTTAGAAAATATATTAACTTGTGCTATTAAAAAACATTAAACAATTTCTAGCAACAATTATTTGGAATAAAGTACTATGTCATTTGGTACTAAAAAGAAATAAGTTTGTTATAAATGCAATGCAATTGATCTTGTATTCTGAATCCTGATCAGTGATTGTCAACTGGAATACGGACAATACGTTATTTTTAAACGATAATATATGCATTTTATGCTGATATAATTTAAGTATCGATCAGGTTCTACCGTTTACGTTTGTAGGATTAAGTAAAAGAAATAAGCAATATAAATATTTCGACCCAAACAATTTTGATGGCGTTTGAAAAGGTAGTTTTAATGAACACAATACATTAATTGTGCGGAGTTGTACGTTTCTCGTTATAATACGAGTATATTCATCAAATTTTGTTTTCTAATCAACGTACTAAAGGTATGTCCTTAGGCGTTCGCCCTGCGAGCATTCGATAACGAATATTGATATTGTATTTATGAATTTGCCTACACCAAAATCAGACGTAATTATGATGTCTTCATGAACCAAATCAATGAGCTGGTGCTCGTTTTAGGTCTTTGTGCTCGAGTACTTCAAAGTGAAACTCAATGAACTTACGTCCGAATGCTCGTAACAGAATGCTCTCTACGTAAAATGCTCGCGGTGACGACGCCACGTAACATTTTTGTTGCTCGGGAGAATGCGTTTCCGATTCATGAGTATATTTTATATAGTAAATAAATATTAACTTATTTCAAACTGAAACTATCTAAACGGAAATCAAATTACAATTGCGAGGATAACAGGAATAAAACTAGATGCCTAGTTGAATTATATGATAACTTTTCTATACAAGTATTAATGAAATAATTCTAGAAGTTATTTCATTTTTAACAAATTATATTGCAAGGTAACAGCAATTACCATAGCTTTAATATTAGGCAAGCACTTTTCGCCATACCAGAGCCTCGGATTAACGTTACATAAAAAATGCCTATGCAATAGTTATAAGTGATAAAAATGAGTAAATTGTTACCCAGGACTTGACGCGTATCTGTACGATAAACGGACGCGCATACAAAAAATTAAATGCTAAGTTTATAAGCCACAATCTTTCCTTTCTGTTACTCGCTAAGTGTTTTATTTCTTTTGTTTTGCAATGTTTTGTGTGTGTGACAGAATGAGTGTTGCGTCTGAGATTATTTCGATATGTTTGGGTGAAAAATAATGAAGTTACGGGAAACGTCGTACATGACGAAAGTATTTTATTATTACGATGTAATTTTGTAACTTCTAATGCAATTGAACATGTTACAATTTCAAAGCTGATATCGATAAAATACTTAAATATAGTTCTAAACTGTAGTTTTTACCGACATTATGAGTTGACTGAAATATACTGATATAATCTCAGATTATCGTTGATGTTGCCGTGAGAGATTAGTGAGTTTTTCACGATAAAAATAAATATACTTAGTAATAATTAATCCTAGGTGAAACTCGCACCGTGTAGTGTAATTTTATATTCTTAATAAATTGATTGATGCTTTGTGCAAACGTTGTAGTTTCGTGTTGTTCAAACCAAAATTTTGTTGTTATTGGGCGAGTACTACAATAATTTATTTTTAAATAAAATTTTCAAAAATGTTCTGCCTTTTATTTGTATTTTATTTTACAATCCCTTGTCTGACAATGACAGGTTTACTGAGAATTACACTTATGGGTTTTTATGATAGTGTTAAATCAAGCGTTTTCAAAAATTTAAGTAACTTGTGAGTCATAATGACCTCATCGGCATTATCATTTCAACCAAGGCAATGTGAAATGAACTGAACGTAATAGCAAGAGGTACGTGGAAATAAAAACATAAAAATTATATGCAATCCACTTTTAGGAGCTAACGAGACGCGCAGCATAAAAATTAATTCCTTTTTTAAAAGCTCCAAATTAAGACGACATTTTATTACGTTTACTTTTATGAGTTGTTCAACGTGGATATTTGAAAGTACTAGCGTCAAATTGTCCCAATGTAAAAATTTAACAGTATTACTTGCCATTATCAAGTAGTTCACGGGTGCTTCAACGGTGGTGAGAATGATCCAACCGTCTGTTGATCCAGCATAAGTTTAACATTCCCAACTAGATGATGGAATGGAAGGACTGCTGAGTTAAGGACCGCAGGCTAGAACCCAAAACACATCTTTGACTTTCGTAGTTAAGCGTATATTGTTTATCGATTATTGTCGTTTGGAAAGAAAGCTCGCTCTTTGCAGAAAAGGATGGGAGGAGGGCATTGGCATTACTATGTTATTGCCGTGGCAAAAATGCTTTTAGATCCCCTAAACTAAGTAAAATATGTGAAAACTGGTAAAATGAAATATTCTTATATGTATAATGATAGACTATTTCAACATAGTTTTATATAAAATGTAAAAAATAAACTCGTAAAATTTTAATATTACGATTTCTAGGGCAAATGATATACCATTATTGTGTTTATCTAGAAATATATTAAATAAAATTGACCGCTATTATTATAAGCTAGCTAGTATCACGCCCACGCGTTCGCCAACGCAAAATGGCCCGGTGTGGTTATGGTTGTTACTCCCAAAATTTTACGGTCCAATATTGTAGATCGTCCAAAACATAATAGAGAAATTAAAAAAAAAAAATACAGACCATGGGTAGGAATTTTTAATATAGCGTCAAAATATTGTCAATCTGATGTGATACTTCAGAGATAAATACATAAATCGATAAACGAAATACAATTTTCCGGCAATAGATAACGTATATTTTTTAATAAAGCGAAGTAGTTTTACAATTGGTTATATCCGAAATATTTCTCACATTTGGTAACCCTAACTGAGACCTGTATTATTTAACTTCTTGTCAGAATTTATTGGACATACAATTAGTAACATTATTCCAAACGAAATTCCACTTTTACACACAAGTAAACGTCTTATTCTATCTTTTAACTAATAGACTTAAAATACTTCTGACGTCAAGCAACATTGTGCAATCAGGCATTAAAACCATCAGCATAGAGCATTCTATACCATGTTACTTACCTATATTATACCGCGATAATCTTTAGCATATTCAAATTCAACTATCATCAATGCTAATTTTAATCCAATAGATTCAGTAATTGTTTCAATAATATACATAAAGAAGCAGCGAATAAAAAAAGTCTGAGTTCAGAGACCTCATAATAGTCGACAATAATAGTCGATGTGTTTTGCAAAAATATATGTGATGATAAGACATCTTTACAATATTTTAGGACAACATAATTTGTATATACAGTATGTTAGTTATTCGGGGAACCTATTTAAGGAAGCTAAGTTTTAAGTGTATTCTTATCCCAAGTATATATAAAATATATGACTTTTTTGCGGGAATTTAAGGATCATCCTAATAATACCTATTTAAAGAACACATTCATACGTAATGACCGATAAGATAGATCAAACAACTAGCTTACACACGGCCACACCTTCGAAGTCTTTTTACAATTTTTTTGGTACTTATCTTATTATTTATCATATTTTTAAATGCAAACATAAAAATACATGCCTTAACTAAAAATAAATACTGTATTTTAGCTCTCTGCCAAATAACATTTTATATTTCTTAAAATTAAATTGCTCTAAATAAATATTTCTGTAAGGCTATTAGAAATGACATAAGACACAAAAAATATTTTACACAGAGAACACAGATGGTAATAAAATCGTTTTTAATAATAAAGACATATTTATTATGACGTTCATAATGTATTGCGAAAGAATTTATTTGTTTTTCTAATATAATATTACTAGCTTTTACTCGCAGCTTCGCGTGAAAGATTTTTGCGATATAAATTCGTTATATGTATATATTTTGACGGGATAAAAAGCCAATATTCTTCCCAGGGTCTCAAACTATATGCATACCAAATTTCATCGAAATCCATTTAGTAGTTTTTGAGTTTATCGCATTGAGAGTTGAGACATACACACGTGGCGGAGGACTTTATTTTATAATATGCAAGTATGTATGCTACTGGTAAAAATGTTTTACAGCGCCATCTTTTTAAAAATCCCATAATTATATTCTAAATTATATTATATTATATATATTTATATAATAAAGTGAACAAGGATGACTTCACTGTTATGCGGGATAAAAAGCCAGGACGAGAGAGAGGAGGAGAGAGAGAGAAAGAGAGAATTGATAGAGGTTTCATCTCTGAAAAGTTGTTTAGACTAGGAACAATACTTCAATACTAAAGATAAAGGTTTCAACGCAACGATACCTATGAATATTAAAACAAAACTATTTTTCAGATTTTAACACGGTTTTTTCATGGTCTGCCCCGCGACCACGAAGGCTGCAGTCTTCGAAACGTCGGGAGAAAAGTATAACACAAAAAACCGGTATAAAATCGGAAATATAGTTTTATATGAATGTCTAACATTCAACATAAGAAAACATATCTCTGAATTCACGATAACTTCTTTGCAATAGATTTTACCGCATCTTCGTCCGTATTAAAGATTAAAGCCCTTCGCCGATATACACGAAGCTTAGATTACTTTCTAAGTCGTCTTACTACTTTGCTTTATCGACGAAGCACGAGTTTAGTTTTTTTAAACATGAGATGTAAAGGTTAGCTTGAAAACGCCTATATTGAAGTGACACACTTCATCACATATTTGTGACGGTATGACATACCAACATAGTTGCTGAGTGTCGCGGGTGGTCGGTGCTATCTATATTGTCTTATAAAATTGGTTTCTTCATTATTCCAAAATAGTACTATCGTTCGCCAAGTCAGAAAGTTTGCAAATTGTTTAATAATTATGATACTTAAGTCTAGTGCCAGAATTTGATCAAATGTAAGAATTACTGACTGGGCTTTGCGTTTAAATTTATTTGATGACAACTGGCAACATCTCTTTCAGTGTCCAGTGTAAAGCATAGGATTAGCAAGTAATATATTGCATGTCCAATAAATCAGACGCACCGGGACTAATGTCTTTAGTACTGTGATTGATCAATGACCACCTGGTGCGCAGTAGTGTATTAGTATTAAGAGCAAAATTTACTGCGCCATCTAACGTCTAGTAGCGGGTACAGTATTGTAAACTATTTTTTCTCGGATCGAATATTCAATTCATATCTTTGATAAATAGTTGTTTCTAAGGGTGCTTTTTCTTTAAATAAAATATGTCTGCCTAATGAATTATTTTGGAAATATGTAATGAAATTGAATCAAGTTGCAACTGAATACCAAAATTTTGTTTGTAGATTCCATTTCAAGGCACTTATGAAAATATTTTGTTGCCACCCAAAGTCGGCTACCGAATTTAATAGCAAAATAAAATGACGTAAAGTACGTCTTCATTCATTCATTATTCACATCGCGTCGCGTTTTTATTTATTCCATAATACCGCTTATCGGAGCATCATGTCGGAGCGTACCTAACTACCTACCGTGTTTCTGTTAGTTGCCATACGGGCAGCGCGCTGGCTGCTCGTATCTGTTGCTGTTCGTGCGTGCTGCCCTCTGTCGGCGTCCGCTGCCGGCCCGCCTGTGACCTTGGAGCATCGGGCCGCGCCGTTCATTGGCCGCGTGAAGCCAAGACGAGTTACGTTCCTCGGCTCACTTAGCTGCCCAAACTATGCCTTTCGGTGACAAAATTCAGCACCGCGCCGGGAATGCTCCCGTGCGTCCCTAACTACCGCGGTGACACCGTACGTCGCCTGTCAACATGACATGACATTAAGACAATCGTGTTTATAACCTCACTGTGAAATTGTATTTATCTAGTGCAATGAACGTTGGAAAAATGAAGATACTACGGGACAAATTAGGTGAGTGATGTGTCTACGCACGTTTTTAGGTTATGTAATGCATTGTTTTGATGTGATGCCCGACGCGACGCGACGTGCCGAGTTCCGTCGCGAGCGGAGACATGAAACGGTTGATAGTCATTTATATTACAGCAGACAAAGACGTGATCTCTGTGCAGATTCTAAAAATAGTACACAGTGTAATGGCGGTTAATCAGCAGTTTGTTCTCGGTTTAAACTCTGTTGCCACTATTTTACCGGACCGCTCGTTGTTTACCGTCGACATTTATGACAAACATGTATTTTTGTATTAATTAACGTTTATGAGCCGACTGGTAAACAACTGCTTCAAATGTGAATAAATCAAGGAAATGCGAATGAATAACAACTTTGATTAATGACGCACAGTTGCTATAACACTGTTTGACAAATTGATTCATTCAAGTTAACTTTCTTTGATACTTTTGTACTTTCGTCTCTAGTACTTAGTACATAGTTGCCCAATCTCTATTTTACCTGCAGCTTAATAATTCCATTACTTCAATCTTTTATTCACCAGCTTTTTCTTTTAACCCAGCAAAGTATACATATATAAAACCTATTCTAGACGTGAGCCGAAGGTATATAATCCCCTATGTTTCCAAAAACCTACTCCAGTCTTCACACGTTTTGGCTCTCATGTGCAGTTTTATAAGCCATCGAAATTTTATTTAGTAGATTTTTTTTTTTCGTAAATAAATCGCTAGATCATAATCGTGGCTACTGCAATCGTGCCAAGTTCCTGATTTGCCAGTTTATAATAAATCATAATTTACCGTAAGAGCCAAACATTAACTATTTTTTTCCAAACAATAAAGATCGAGTGCGGAACATTTCATGCGTGTATTTATAAAGATGATTTATCGAGTTGTCAAAATATCGAGTAAAGAGTTCATAACTATCTTTTATTATCGAAGAATGGAGTAATTTGCTCATGAACACATTGGAATTATTTAAAGAACGAACGAAGTCTGTGTTATAATACTTTTGTATGGTCTATAAAGTTTATAAACTAGAGTTAACTATAGAAACATAGCTACCTAGGTATCTAGTTAGACATGTACAGTATCAAATTGCATGATACGTACCTAAACATTTTTCTAAGTAGCAATTATGTTGAAATATAAGTGGCAATTCTTTATAAAGTTCAGTCAGGTCAAAATATGATTCGTAAACATAAGTTCACGGTTGCATCTCTACAGTGTGGGGTAGAGATGTAACTAAACTTTGTAAAAATTTTGATGAAGCCTTGACACATGTTATTGAAATAATGCTTATAAAGTTTCATTATTCTATAGTGACCGGTGGTAAGTTTTTACCGCATATCCAAATCCGTCTGCGAAGCAACTAACATTATATACAATTTGTATTCGACCAATTTTAATCTTCTTGGAATTAAATCCAAGACGTTCTTACACGATCCAATTACGCAGTTTTCATTATCTATTTCAAGCTAATTACGCTGATGGGCGAAACATTTTTTCCACGTGTACCAACTATAAATTCGCAACTATTTCCAATCAAACATTAGTCTATTAATCATCTATGTAATTAAACCTTTGTTTTTGTCAATTCCTATCGAATAGATAAAAACGTCCGTGGACATGTATTACTTCACGCTTACATATCTACAATAATCAAATATAAGGATTTTTATTGGGCCCTATCAGTCACCGTAAGATGTTTTATCATTACCAATTTTTCCATTCTTAATGCTACAATATTATAAAGCATTTATCCGATAGTTTTCGCATCTAACATGTTATTGATGAAATATATCGAATGTTTTGTAGCTTGAATTAATTTTGATCGAATAAACTAACTAATTCCACGCCGATTGTACATCCCAAGACATTAAAGTTCCAATTACGTTAGAAATATGAATATTAACTGTTCTTGTTGCGTGTTTTATCATTTTGTACACAATTATGCGACCTTGAAATATTATATAGGAAGTTACCTCTATGGTTACGTTTGACACGATACGCAGCAAATCAATAAATGTATGATGATATACTATCGTCCTCTCTTTTATCAACTTCGAACGGCAGCTTTGATGTCCGATCCGATATATTTTTTTTTATTTATACGGTGTATTTAATTCTATATTGGTGATGTAGTTAATGTTCTTAACTACTTATATTTCATAATAATTACTACGTCATACGTGTTCATCTTTCCTGTGATAAAAGTTCAATAGTCTACGTATTTTAAAATGTAGCTTATATTATGTTAATCCAGAATATGGTCTATGTGTATGCCATATTTCATCTAAATCTGTTCAGCGATTGCTGTGTTTATTTCTTAAAAAACATATTTAAAGTTTTTACAAACTGGTTTTTATATTACTATTACGTACGATTATTTACTCATTTCTATTTCCGTAAGTCATTATATTAAATATCCTTTTCCTTTCGCGTCTAAAATCGCCTAAATTATTATATTCTCAAATTTTTTTACGGATCGATTGTCTATAATATTAAATTGGCAATTAATTATAAGGTGTTATTTTTAAGAGTACAAAATTAGTTGACCTCGGCGATACACGAAAATGGCTCAAAATTATTAAACGAGTTAATGTATTTATTCTGATAAAAAGACAATGCTGGCAAAGAGACTAGATATAAATATGGTAGCGAACTTTACTTTACTCCTGTTGGGTATCCTGTTTTACGATAAGAAGCAAAGTTAAAATCAAAGAACATAGCTTTGATTTATGTTAATTATAAATTCGAAACTTATAATTAAGATTAATGCTCATTCTATAAATTTAAAATTATTAATTTATAATATATCTTAATCAATGTTTGTGAATGACGAAAATCTAATGAACATAGTTGCAATAACAAAACTTAAAATCAAGTAACATAATTTAAACAGGTTAATATTTAAAATTAATATTTCTAATTCCCGGCTCAGAACCCACAATTAACTATCGATGACTTTACAGTAATTATAAACAAAATTATGTATGAGGTCAGCTTAATTACTTTAGTAAAAATAGCCTTTATTGCCGAGACACACTACACTAGTATGAAACTGACTGCTGCTTTAACTTCAGCAACTATAAGTTTCCTAGTCTAGTGTTTCTCAGCAACAAGTTGACAGCCTCAGCCCGATGCCTAAACCATCTTTGAAACAAAAATGGAAAAGAAATAGCGTTAACATTTGCGGTTTAAAATTGAATTGAATTAAATATAAATGTACGATGTCCGTGCCGTTCGAAGCAAAACGTTTAACGTATTTATGTTTCAATAAAATATATCATATCGTTAATTGGAAATGATAATAATATTGAATTCTCGTTTCAATAATCTCGTTGGGTTGTTTGCTAACCGCAGTATATGAATCTATTTGTTATAAAAAGGTCAACTTAGTTGTTTTGACCGCTGATATTGATATTAAAAATAGATGGGCGATTTTATTTGGTATCAAGGTCTGTTGTGCAGTTAACGATGCGTTAAAAATAGATTGAAGCGGTTATTTCGACTTAACAGCTACTTTTGATGACATCTGTCGTATTAATAAAGACATTAAAATCGCGTCGTTAGTTGTTGGTGTTAATTTTGTTATTATATGTAATTGTGTAGACAAGTGACTATTATTATTCAAGTGATTTGTTGAAAGGTTTCTTTTACTTATTGCGGCTTTCCGTTACAGAGTCAATGAATTATTTTTATTCAATGTACTGTCTCTAGAAATGTCTTGTTTCTGTATCCACTAAAAAGTTATTGTAACTGTCACATTTCGTTTGCTAAATTCAAAGAGTAACAAAAAATCATATTGATTCCTTCATTACCAATCCAAATACATGACTGAAGCTGTTTTGGCAGATCCAAATACGGCATCGCCTACTTTGCTTTGCCATTCGATTACACCACAGTTTAGTGTTCTAAACACACGTTCCTAGCCCGAAAAAAACTATAAAGCAACCTAATTTTTCTTTCGAATGGCACCCTAAGTCGGCATGCGGCATGAATAATGCAACTATGCAAAACGTGTAATGTATTACTTCGTCAGTACACGTGATTCGGATAAATAACGACCATTCGAGGTACTAACGTGTGTCGAATGGCGAACTGGTATGGTAAAATATTTTTATACAATCGATATTGGATTAGGAAATCCATTATGTGGTTATAATCGGCTCGTAAAACTTTCATGTCGCTGTCGTCTATTGATTCGAAGAAATTTTGTGCATCGTCTGACTATTCGCACGTTGCACGCAAGCAACAAAGTCGTTGGAGTCCCGTATGTTAAATAAATCTGTATATATACGACTTCATTGTCTGTTGTCGTAGATATTGTTACAGTTTGAAGTATTTTATAGAAACTGTTATTATTCGGCTTTACGAAATATAATTGTGGTCAGATAGCTTTGTTTCATTTATAGATTTTCTCTAATTATATTCTCATAAATATTAATTTATGATAAGCACAATATTTCATTAACGTGTCTTTTCAATCATGTTAAGTATAAGCTATGTAGACAATAGGAATTTTATGTGCACAACTGCTTTTTCTGTCGAAATTACACCTTATGTCACATGGTGTAGAAAGGTTGTCAATGTCTCAGAATGACGAGCACATTGCAATTTCATAGAATACTTTATAATGTTGCAGTGTATACGTGGTGCTACCATCAGGCAAACGTTTAAAATTTATTTATAAAATGCATAAAACAGAACACAATCAAATATATTTATCAAAAGATTTTTAATTATTCATATCTAGATTGTCTTCCTTAATTAAAATACGATTGGTTACTCAGTCGTTCAGTGCTATAGATAAAAATGCTAACATTCTGCATAATTTAGCCTTTTAAAATACATAAAGTGTTGATTATATTGCATAACATCACATTTACACTTTACCTAGACATTTTATATATCACGAGCAATGTGTTTAATTAATACATAAGTATTCTAGCTGTATATGTTATATAGCTATATCTATTTTAGCTTTGTTAACTACAATCTAAAGCTGCGTATGAGTTGATTCTGGTTCTAGAATTTTAGCTAGACTTCCGCTTTAAGTAATGCTAATTAGACAGTTAAAGTTAATGGCATTTGTTAAAAAGGCGAATTATTAGACATTAAATTGTATTTAACACAATGCTTATTTAGTGTTACCTCGCGCTACCCGCTTAATCATATGTCAACATACGTATGGTTTAGTATTTACTTTAAACCAAAACACATAAAACGGCGTAGATAGAAGAAAGCAGAATACTTGGTATCGCAGATAATTTCATTTATTAGTTTTCAATTTTTTTATACATATTTGCACGGAAAAGTGATTCCACTGGACCATGGTAAGTAAAGTGGGGTCGAATAAAATGTCGACTGATGAGAGATGATTACCCCTCGACAGTCGACACAATTATGCCGGCCTGTTAGAACTGACACAGGCTGATCCCGGAACGCGACACACTTACGTGGGCAACTATGGCGGGTTTTATATCTTGCGTGCCGTGGTCGCTATCCGGGTGGATATAACATATATCCTACCACCAGCAAAAATTATAAATAAATACTTTCAATAGAAGATTCTATTTTTGTGTCGAATTACGTAATTTGCAGAGAACTAGGTGTCTTATTGATTAACAGGTTCCTTATAAGACGTATTGCGCATTCTTATTTGATACATTTTGTTATGTTACTGTTAAAATTGTTCAAATGCAAATGCAATATTTTATTGCTCATAACTTGATAATTCTGTTAAAAGTAGCGTAAACTGTATAACACCAGTAGTTACCTCTCCAGTTTATATAGATTTGCATTTAACGTCTTTACGTGCGTTTTACGTCTATACATATTATAAAACAAAGTCCCCACAAGCTGTCCATCTGTATGTGATCGATTTTCTCAAAATTTACCGAATCGATTTTTATGAAATTTGGTTTGGAAAATTGGAATGGAATTGGAACTTTATGGGCTATATTATCCCGCTATTTCTATCCCGGGACTTTTATCCCGGAAAACTCCTTCACGCGGGCCTAGCCGCGAGAAAAAGCTAGTTTATTATAAATAATTCAAGAATAATTCTTTCAAGATGTTTCTGTATTGAATGGAGTTGATTTGGTACTCTTGTTCGATTCGTTTTGTAACTTGTATTATTCTTCGGTTAAGGACATGTATGATTCAAACCAGTTGGTGTGACCTCGTTGTTAGAAGAAATGAAGCGATGACAAATATGGAAATGAAACCCTAAGTTAACGTAGTCTTTGTTGCTCAATATAATATTACTAAAGGTAAAAGTAAGTAGTTATTAAAGATAGTGATATAGATAAGAGTTTGTAATAAGGATCACATTTTTTAAATTAAGCAATAAATAAACCAATACGCTTACACGTATTTATGTATAACTAAAACTGTTTTAACCGTCTTCAAAAAAAGGAGGTTTTCCATTCGGCTGTATATTTTTTGGAATTCGCATTTATTTACTCCTTGATTCCTGCTTTGCAATGAGAGGGACCTCATGAACATAAAAATTTAAAAGCAGTCAGTTCGAGTCTTTCATGGCAGGATATATTCCTAATTTCAACAAATCATAATTAGAGAGCTTGTCAAAATATTAGAATGCTTTGCTGGATCTGACTTATAACATCTTTAATATTTGACTTCACAGTTAGCATACCACTACTGATGAAGTTGCTATGTCAAAAGGACACTGTTACAATGAAAATTCGCTTAATGTTGTCGAAAATATTTAAGTCGCGTAATGTATAGCTACAGTGGTGTCATTGTAATGCCTGGGCCCGATGTTAGGAAACACCAGATCAGATCGTGTCAAGCTCAACTCAGCATACTAATACGTTTATTGCAACTAATCGTACTATTTCAATCCAATTAGAATGTATGGATACATTTTTAAAAATTATTCACGTACGCGAATAATTTTGCAATTCGCAATGATCACGGTCGCGTGATCTTTTGTAAGTCCTGTTCCTTCTAATGTTGCGAAGACGAAATTTCGGACACGTTCGATGAAGTTTTACAGAGCGGCTAACACCACGTTCTGCTTCGCATTAATGTTAAAATACGATTTACATTCAATCGGATTCGCTAAACTTGTTATTATGTGCAAAACACCTTTGGAAATACCGTCAGTATGAATGAACTGCGGTCGCCTTTGTAGGACCAGTTTGTGTATTCAGCTTATCTACTTACTTTCTTTGCTCTCAGGCTGTAATGGAAGCTGTAATTAGCGGGAGTTTTAGATAATGACTTGGTTTATTTAGTATTTTATTACATCTCGCGGCGGACCTGTTCAGTTTAATGAAATTACATGCTCTACGTCGAGTTTATCACGAAGTTATGGGTAAAGTAAAGCCACTTGATAAATTAGGTTTGATGTAGCGGCAGGTTTCCCTCTTATAAAGTATGTCGCAATATTTTTATCCTGGCTCGGTTACTTAGCTCGACTTAATCTAACTTGACTGGAAACGCAGTGCAATTCAATAATGATAATCAATAAAAGGTTCTTATTATTTTTCTTATTGATCGTAATTATACTAGACGGCGAATTACTTGAATACGTGGCAATCCCAAAACATGACTTGCAAATTGCAGTAATGCATCACGAGGTTGTTGTAGTCTTATTTTTAATTCTTTAGAAGCGACTAACCGTTTTATATATTATTAATCGCTTGAACTTCATCAGTTGTTATTGACATCTTGAGATTTATCTACTGTTCATTGAGGACTCTTGTGCAATGGGTATGCTTCATATTGTCTTTTAACTTTTCTTTATCGCTCAGCTGAGGAACGGTGCTGCCCTTTGCAGTGTTTATAAGAAGTCAGGCCCTTTTTGCATAAATCTCTGAATAGAATCGTTTTTTTTTTAGTATAACTGTCATCCCTAACAAATAGCATGAATACGTTATTGCATCAACCCGCTGCTATAATGACCTTACGTCTATAATTATTGAAGACGTCGCAAGAATATTGTTTCATTCTGACATCATATTTCATCGAAGGAAAAGGATGTGTCTAACCATCGGCATGTCGATGGCTGCAAGCCAGCTATTCAGTTTCCTACATATTCAATAAAAATAACAGAACATATAGAAAGTATTATCTCACCAGAGGAAATTTTGCGTGCTACTGACATTAACATACTGTTATCTGCGAATTTATATGTACCATTAATCGTACTTCAGTTTTATGTATACGAAATCTCCGTTCGGAAAGTTTTATGTCGCTTTAAAAAGTATTTGAGTTTTATTTTTCTTCGCCTAGCCATAATACACGTTTGTATGGCATCATGCCAGTTAGACAATGTTTAGTTTATCTACCTGTAGATTTTGGCTTTCATTCCGCATCATTTCCGATAGGGCTATTAATTTCTATGATTTGACGCCACAGAGGTACCCGATTGATTGATGTTATTATTGTTATTTAGCCAAACAGTTGGCCAGAACATAACGTCAATACATATAACAGAGAGCTATTTTAATTATAAACTGCGGAAGACTTTCGAAGGTCGATTCTGACTAATAGAAATCATATGGGAATATAAAAAAATATGAGGAAATTTTAAAATAGTGAAGTTTGAATACTTTTTGCTTGGTAGACTCGTTGTGAACAGTTTTAAGTATGGAATGGTGGAACTAGATATACTATGATATTACCACTGTCTTACCAAAGCCGAATAAAGTAACAGATTTATTGTTGTGTATCGGTTAGTACTCATCTATCCCTATTAAGTGAATATTTACCTGATTCCCTCGATTTTTGTGTAATTAATTTAAAGATATTTCCAAAATAACTTATTTAATAATCATTTTGATTCTTAACCACTAGGTCTTTAATATTAAACGCCTTGTTAAAGCGATACTTTTCATTAACATATTCATATATTATACGGAATATACTCATAAATGCAACGTGCAAAAATTATTTGTACAACTTTTTTAGCACTAGCAAATGTTCATACAAGACTTGATAATTCCAAAGCAAACACTTTTTACCTATTAGATGTTACATTGTAAAAGGATTTTATTGTTGTCAAATATATAGAAGCAGAATTTAAGTTATTCCAGACTGAAATATAAGCGGCAATCGCTCATTGTGTTACTCGTGACAATGCAGAACATCTATCATCCTTAAACTACATTAATAGTGACAGGTTACCGTCATGACACCACTGTCGAACCCCTGTGGCTTTGGTTGAAATATTGAGGTGTTTAGTGTATATCCTTAGGGGTCGTTCTAGTATTACGTAAGGGACCGTTCAAGTATTACGTAACGCTATTTTTGAAGATTTTTGAGACCCCCCCCATGTAACTAGCCGTAATGTTTTACAAGATCCCCCTTCCTCCTTAAATTGCGTTACGTAATACTTGAAAGGCCCCTTAGCAATAACTGTGGACAATCTTACTAATATTATAAAAGTGATAATTTGTAAAAATGTTTTGATGTTTGTTAGAAGTAAACGCAGAAACGACTGAACGGATTTGAAAAGAAATTTGTCCACTCATAGACCATGTCCTGGATTAACACATGGGATTTTTTTTCCCGGGAATTGGCTTCACAGGGAAATAATTGAAATTCAAATAGATAGATCTGTGGTCGTATCGATGGCGTAATGGAACGCTACAGTGATTTCGGTCCTTTTGTAATGAGAAAAGTCTTTCTCGCAGCCGTGAGCAGCACTTTGAGTGTAATAAAAATTGCTTTAGATTTAAGATATTAGATATAGGTATGCTTATTGTGAAATATGGAAATATGGTTTATAGACTTATTGCTGGTGACACAATGAGCAATAATTTGTGGACAAATATTTGGTGTCAATGATATTTAAAGGAAATTGTTTAGCTTAACAAGATAAACAGAGTTATAAAGTCCAAATTACTTTCACCACTTCAAAAGAGATGAAGTACCGAATAGACAGAGAATCACCAATTTAAAAACAATAAATTTTTATTGTTTCGTTCAATCGTTGGTATCAACAAGTTCTCGCAATAAAATGTTACTCCTTTAAACTTTCTTTGATGTTCTATTAGAAACGATATAGCATTCGTAAACATCTAGTACCTATTCAAACAGTACAGTCCCATAAAATAGGTAATTTATCAGCTACAGCTTTGAACACTTTGTTTATTTCACCGAAATGTGGTGACGCAAATGTTTGTATAGTCTGAATCTTATCTAGAATTTACCTAAGGAGTCTGCTTCTATCGCCTTATTATCATTACGAGTGATGTTTGAGCACATAACAACAAGTTCAAATCACTGACACGTGAGATAAACAATGTGATAATTCCTTTATACATCACGGACTGAGAATATTTTCCATTACTTTTATTTCGACGACCACAACGTCTTTTCGGTTTCGGATTTGATTATTAGGTTTGGCAACGTGATGTTGGGTATTCTACTGTAAAACCAGAGTCTGGAATTAGCTTGGCAAATGTCATAGTCCTTCATAGTATAAGACTCGATATAGCTTGAGATGTGAGTGTGATACCACCTCTCTCTGCCCATAAAAAGGCATGATATATGTGTGGCTTTCGGGTTTAAGACGATTGAGAGGTTTTGAACATTCGTTCTAGAACCTGTATAACGCTCACTGAACATAAATCAAAAAACCAGTCAACACACTTATTAGCGCACTCATTTTTGGACTGAATTTTAATTAAATCAGTTTTGTATTTTTGTTTTGTTCTCACTCCTGATGGAAGTGTATTGCAGTAAAAATTAATATCCACTACCGAATGACTGTCAGCCTGGACGGCCAGCAGATTTCTGCCGGTTTTTTGTTGGGTTTACATAGTGCGCGCTAGTTGAACCCGGAATGCAAGTTGGGAAGTAAGACATTATGATGGGTTTTTATAATGTACAGTGATTGTCTATTCATTCTTATACTATTATGAGTTAAAATAAATTCGTTTAGTGTAATATTAAAGTCATTTTTGACTGAAAAAATGGCTCTTCAATTCAATGTATTTTATTTCTTTAATAATTTTTTCTTTAATATATTTATAATTTTCATTCTCAAAATATATGGTTTGTTGTTTCTTACTTTCGAAACACTGGATCAGGTAGGGCATTTATTTTTCTTTTATCCTTATTGATTAAATTAACAGCATTGATTCTTCCGTGAACTATTACATTTAAAATAAGAACACACACCATTTCATAACTCTCTCTGTAACCCTTTAATTGCGTACCGACTTTTCAAAATCATTAATCTGCCACAATATATTGTTATCGATGCAATTTTAAGTCATGACCTTTAAATGAAACGTGAGATATTCCACCTCGACCGTACGTATTAAAATTCCACGTGTACTGTTACGTCACATACTAGTTTATAGTAGACTTTAGGACGGTAATGGCGACTTGTTTTAATTGAACTAATCGTAGCATACAATGGAGTTTGTACCTTAAAACTTGAGTCATGTTTGATGGTAAACATAAAGGTTTAAAAAGTTTACTGCGTTCAATATCTAGTATTGTTTTCCTGTTTCTGGACATTTTAGTAATGTTGATTAAAGGAAAATCGTCCGTAAGTTTGTTATAGCTTGTATTTTGCTGTTTGGGGATTTTAATGTTAAATTTAGTAATGGTGGATTACATGCATTTTTTACATTTAGATATAGCATAGATTTAAAACAATAGACACTACAATCAAAGTATTATGTCGAGCAAATTGATCATGTTATTTACAACGTAGGTTAAAAATAGAACATCGTAAATAGTTACTTAAAGAGCATTGTCTTGTAACTTGTTGATGTTAACTCAAGTACTAAAACAAAGTCCGTGGATCAAGAATGGTAGGAAGTTGGCACTTATTGCGAAATAACTTCGCCTTTGAGACGTACCAAAGAGGCTATCAGAGATAAATTTAATGAACTGTTAGCTGAATTATTAAATGCATTTGCGGAGGTGTTCAAATATTACAACTATTTAGATATATTTTAAGATTTATGTAAAACCCACAAACGTATTAATCGCCTTTCAAAATCTGTTGCCAGAAATATGTTTAACATTATTTCAATTTTCATATCTAGACTATCTTGACATTTACCGCCTCTGTGCAAATAAATAGAGATAAAACCCGCAGTAGCTATACATCAAATGTGCGAACGAAAATAATAAAAAAAAAAATAATCAAATCTTCGACCTGTCTGTGTTATTATTAGATACGTAACGTACAAAATATGTATGGAAGAACCAGATTGCAATCTTAAGATTTCAAATATTTTTAACGCATTTTTTATACAGGCATAGAAATGCGACCTCTGTGAACCTAATGGTAAGTTGAGCAAGTCCAATAGAATATCGACTGACGAGAGATAATTAGCCCTAGAGAGTAGACACCTCTAGGGCTAATTATCTCTCGCCAGTCATGCCTGTTGGAACCGGGATATACACAGGCTGATCCCGGAACGCGACACGTATATATGCGACTATGGCGGGTTTTAACCCCTTGTGTACGGTGGTCGCTATCCGGGCGGATATATAATATTCTACCACCAGCAAATGTATGATGTTTAAGCGTTACATTTTATATGTTATAGTATTTATTAACTTGTAACCTTTACTCATGGCTCGTGAAAAAATAATTGCTTCCCAAACATACATTTGTTTTTCTTCATAAACATTCAACTCGAACCTTGATTGTGATTAATTTGCATCGACAACACTTTGTCACTAAGTATTGGCAGAAGCTGCTAACATTAACTCGCAGTTAGTGATAATTATTTAAATTTCGTCCTACATAAGACACGGTACACTTCGTTCACAATCGTTATTGTTTTAAAGTTTATATGTGGGTTTACGTATTAGCTCTTAATTAACTACACTTTCTGTAAGCAATATATATCATATTATCACTCATTCATTCATGGTAAGTCATTGATTCAGTACCTTAATTTAGACGACTTATAAGAATATTGTTTTCTTTGTTTTTTTGCTGTCCCGCAACCTTTCCCAGATAATATATTGAAATTATGATATATCTATATGTTAAAATTAATTTTAAAACGTTCAGATTACAGACTATCTAAAAAATACATATCTTAACATTACAATCTTCAAATCTACATCATAAAACTTTACGCTTTCATAATATTTGGTAATATAACTAAGATTTATCATTATACATTATATACTCAATAAAAATATATAGATTTGTTAAAACTCGGATTTGTTGTTACATGCAGTCTGACTTAATCATACATTAACCCTCGTCGTGTTCAACGCCTATATTATAATTAAATGGTTATCAAATTTAATATTTTTTAACTTCGTCGAAAGTAATGTAAGTTTTAAGCTTAAGAATTAAATTAGATGGTAGGTCTGGGTATCTGTGGAGAATTTTATCTATGCTAATGTTCAGTAATTGACGTCATAATATGACTCTTCATTGCTAAAGAAAATTAGCTGATCTACTAAATTATTGTAGACGTTTTGTGTAGTGTACTTTTAACAAATTTATTTGTTTTACTGTGTGGCTGTGAGTAAGAGAGAACTCCAGAATTTTATATTTTAATTAACGAGCAATCAACTACATACTATTGATATATTATTATGTTATGACTTCTTGTCCTATCAAATTGTACCAAACCGATGTCAGTATATTGTTCATTTTGGCATTGCATTTCTAAATGAAATCACATAATTATCTTCTTGAAAATAGCGCTTTACAACAGTTACTTATGAAAATATTTTTTTCAAAGACATACCTACCCAGGTCGCTGATTTAATTAAGGCCCTAGTTTTAGCAGATGTCCTAATCTTACTAGACTATCTAATACTAGCTTATAGTCATTTACGCATTTTTCATTTATAGATTTTTATGTTATAATTTTCTCCCAACGTTTCGAAGACCTCCCGTGACTATGAAAGGTGTAAAGTCTGGAAAATAGTTTAAATTCAATGTCTAACATTTGCAAAACCATAAGAATTAATTATTTATCGAAGTCGTTGAGAGTCAATCAATACTTTAATGTCACTCACCCAAAGGTGATACCATCTATACAATTTTATTCTGGCAAGTTTACGCACGTGTTTTGAGGTCAACGACCCGAATAAATGGATGTTTTAAATTCAACGAAATCTATAATAGAAGACATGTAATTCACAATAATAGTACATTATTTAGTGCCACATTATTATTAACCATATTTTATACTCAACGCAATTGCAAAATCTTTTAAATAAGTAATTAGAATATTATAAGAAAAAGTTAAAGTTATACAATTAAAATTAGTATATGTGGAACATAATATTTAAATGTGTCCTTGACTAAATATTTAAATCAACATTTTACTTCAATTCTTTTTACAAACGCCTTAACTGCGGCCTGGTTTCTATTTTTAGTCAATTTACATTAGCATTAAAACGCGCATAAAATTAATGGCTTCTTTAAAATATTGTGTGTACGTTTTTTAACGGAGATCTTCGCTAATATGACTAGAACGGAAATCTTTACGATTATGTTGTTGTTTTTTTATTGAATGACTTCTGTTCGCCTAATGGTACGCGATATAACCGCCCATAAACAGTCAAAACGCCACCCAACACCTTGAATTACAAAGTGGTATTCCACTGCGTTCGCCATCCAGAGATGAGGTGTTAAGTTTTATTATGTCCAGTAGTTACACTGGCTATTATGTTAAAGTATGTAACAACATTAGTGTGTAATAATTAAATATAATATCTCCAATCTTCATAAATATTTATTTAACATTCTAGATGTCGCAAATTATGTCTTTCACTCATTCGTGTAGTTCATGTTGATTGCTTTTCACTTGATTATTAAATTGCCTTTATTATGTTCATCTGGACACTACTGCCTCGGTACGGCAGCGCTCTGAGGTTCTGGGTTCGAATCGCGGGTCGGGCAAAGTGATATTTGGGTTTTTCTGCTCAGTATCAGCCTGGAGTCTATAATTTGTGCCCGAAATGGCGATAGGCTCGCCCCTATCACATCATGTTACGGAACACACTTGGCGAAAAGTGGGTGCCCTGGTTGCGCCTATGCATACCCCTCCAGGAATAAATGCGTGATGTTGTGTGTGTGTGTGATCTGAACACCAATTTCAATACAAAACTTCTTGTCTTTATTTTAGTGCGTGCGGTGTGTTCGCGTGAAAACTCTTTATCTTTTTACTGTTCGTGTTCTTGAGTACATCATTTAGCACTTTGGGCAAGAAAGTAAATTCTGGTAGTTCATTAAAGGATGATCTCGTTTCGCATGCGATATTTTAGACGGACAATTAACAACTTTTTAGCAGTGGTACTATGGTTTAAAATGGTTTGAAACTTAATGCACGCGTTAGACGATGTATTATTAAAAACATTTACCGAAGCAAATCAAGTAAAAATATTATTACCCAAAAGTAAATTGTATTAAAATCTTTCGAATAAAAATATTATTCCTAATTATTATTTCTTCCTCTTAACCTAATAACTAGTACTTATGACTAACATACAATTACTTTACTACGTGAAACTTGCAAAAAAATTATCCTTGTTTTAAATAGTTTGTATTAGAGTTGATGGATATTAAATTCTTCCTAAAATACCACACAGAAGCATTTTAACTAATAAATGCCGTCTGTAATATTGCTGCATAAAGATTTCATCTTGGTTCTCGAGGCATGGTGCGAAATGCTTTTATAATTGAAGCCATCAGCTGAATTGAGAGGCGCGTCGATAAATGACGTAATTTTAAAGATGACATTTTGCTCCATATTAAAACTTTAAACATTGTCAGAGTGTTATACCAAATTTCATAAAAATCCGTTTAGTAGATTTTGAGAAAATCAATAACATATAGACAGACAGAAAAGGAGACTTTGTTTTATAATATGTATAGATGTGAAAGTATATGGGAACCTTTGTATGTTTGTAAAACTAAACGTAGAATCAACTAGACGGATTTGGATGAAATTTGGCACATCGGTAGACCACGCATGGACACACAGACTACTTACTGTTTATCCTAGTAATCTGCTTCCAATAGAAAATTATGGAATTGTTTAATTAGAAGGCGCTGGTGAGAAGCGGTAAAGTCATTTGATTCGGGCGAAGCCGTGAGCAACACCTAAATACCTATATTATTGAGAAACAACATTATTAGTGCATAGTATTTTTTGCGTTTTTTCGATGAAAAAATATCTCCAAATAAAACATACCTTTTATATCTCATAACCCTAATGGTCTTTCATATGCAGTATCGTAAAATATCTTAATAAGTTATGTTCAATACAGGTAGCACATTTAAAATTGCAAAACATTTATTTCAAGTAAGAGTTTTAAGAAACATTATTCTTGTCAAACAGACATGTTTACCGCCCCACTGTTACATTCGCAAGAAATTAAAATTAACAATGCTTACATTACGTGAGTTAATTACAATTTTTCGCACGAAACCATAGTTTATTTGAAAACGAACACAATTAAGTCGAATTTCTCGGAATCTATAAATAAGAATTGCAATACATGGATACGCGGCGCGTACGCGTTATGCATTAATTTTGTGTCTCTATTCATTCTCATGCTATATTTGGACGCGGTGTGGTAGATATGACCAGCTCGGCTGAGTTAGTCCAGTTATCGCTACACCCATCCCTGGCAGTGGGCTATTTTTAGAATGCTTTACTCATATGTGGCTTGCGTAGAGCCACACCGCGATGATTGTCGTAGCATTGAATACAACTTTAGTACACTGTATACGAAGTTGGATAGTTAACCAATATTTGGCGTTAAATCAAACATTACAGAGTTGAAAGGCGGACGAAATTCAAACATCTCTGGAGTATGTGTCACTTTCCGAGAACTGAGAACCTGTTGCAAGTAGCCGCACCGCAAGTATTATAATTCTCACTCATGTTAGTAATCCTTTCTGTTCATTGTATTAATTAAAATTCCTTGCAGTTTATCTTTGATCTTTTGTACATGTTTAAAATTTTTTTCGTATTGCGGAATTGTTACTGAATATTATACTTAAAAAATGAACGGGGAAACAATCTGAGTTACGAAATTTAAAGAGTTTTTTTGGGAAGTATACTGTATTTTTTGCAATACATACCAAATGAGCAATACACGCACAAGTGAGCTTCTAAATACGTAATTATTTACTTGCATATACGAGGTATATCTTAGTCCATGTTTGCGTTACAATGGTATCAAATATAATGGAATTCATTGATACCATAATGCAAAGTCAGTTATAGCAGTTTGCAAAATAAGTTAAACAATAATAAAATATATTACTTTATTTCCTTGTTTCTCACGTAATGCAATAATGTTAGATCATATACTGCTGGTTTAGGATGTCGAGAGTGCAAGTATTATGATTTCTTATGTTTCCACGAATGTAAGACATTGAAATAAAACTATGATTCTTTTTGTTTGTTAGCGCATATCTCCGAAACTGCTGAATGAATTTTCATGCAGTTTCCACATATAGACAGAATATAATTGTCTTTCCATTAGTACTTAGTATTCATTGAAAATAATCTAATCGAGAATGTTCTTTAATCCGTTACTTTAGTTTTATTGAAACTTTCAGAATGTCATAAACAATCTTCGAGTTATGTAAATCTAAATAATAGCTTATATTTTTTATGGCTTTTAATCAATATAGCCTTAAAAAAACAAACATCAAGACGAATTCTGTTCGAATTAGCGAAACATTTTATTACCATCATCCGTATAAATTGTACAGTTAGCAGTTTCTTTTCAAATTTGGATGCCAATATTCGAACCGGTTATGTTAAAGATACATCAGTCGGTCGGGAAGCTGTGGAGTGCACGAGATGAATCACCTGCTTTTCGAGATTTAAAACACCCTGGTAAAGTATCCAATGACGCGCATGACCGCGTTACTGCCCTTGAATTACGATATACGGTTGATCGTGTGAAATGTGGAATATGTAAAAACTGATTCGTGATTATCAGGTAATGCTTTAAGAACCAGAAAATTTGTATTCCAGATTTAAGTTATAGTCAGTAGGTAGTTGAAGGGACAAAAATAAACGTGTTCCTTTTTTATTAGTGTAGGAAAATAAATATATAGAAATAAATTGTACTTCATGTATGGAGTTTTAGGATTATAAATGTATATTATTTTACTTTATTTTATAGACTTACCGTTAAGAATAAAAATTTAAAGTATGTCACGTATTTTGGTATAAAATGATTAATAACTTACTGAGTTTTATTTGTGAATACCTTCGAAAAGTATTGTCTGTTATTTCCTCTACACACGATTAGTCATTTATTCTTTTTAGTTTATAGCTATGTAAATTTTAGCGAATGGCAGAGCTATTACAAAATTGTTTGAATAATTGATTCGTTTTATTTTTATTGTAAACTTTACAAAAATGACAATTTACACGTTTTCCTATTTATATACTGTGGTTATTTATATAACCGATAATATATAAATATCCTCAATGCTAATGTTAATATTAAATCCACCACACAGAATTCGAATACTGATTCTGTCCGGGATGTAGCTAATGCGTAGCTTGTTTATCCTTTTACAAATATAGGTATTAGAACATATTATGAATGTCAGAAAAAAACTTGACATATGCTTCTCATTCACCGGGCATGCGATGACAGGTATCAGGCATAAGAATATTCAAAATATGATTCATTGATACCTACTACTTAAGGCGATACCTCTTGACTCCTCTTGACCTTGGTCCATTTTCATACATTTTGTTTCACCTTTAATCTGGGTAACTAAACAAGTATCGGCAAGTAAAGAATTTAAATTCACGTCTGGTTAGTGATTAGTTCTCGCAGTTGAAAGAAAAACGTAAAAATAATTAATAATCATGGATATTTCGGCCTTTAAAATTTCGTCATATTCAATTTACCTACCTACAAGGGAAGCCGATAGGAATCGAGTTGTATGGACGCTTCGTTACTCCCACACACATTCAAATTCCTATACAGTCCTTCTCAGACATGCATATTTCCTCACGATGCTTTCCTACACCCTTCAATATGGTCATATTATTTATTTTTCGACGAATGCAATACGTAATACATTATCTATAAATAATCTTTTATGTCAAAGAATTAAAAGGCTGATAACGAAATTCCATTAACAACCAGTGTATTTCGCACGAAAACATTTTAAAATATTTCGCAGACGAAATCGTATTATTCATTAACAGATAAGATTTAGTTATCGACACGTAGATGAGTGTATGTGAACTGAAATATGATATGTGGTTTTAGGTTTTTCCTCGATAATATACGAAAATATATATTTTACAATAAGGTTAAAAGACAAAGTTAAAAAATCCGATAATCACTCATTAGGTTAATTGGATCACAAACATATACATCAGTGCTGTAAATTTTTCCTATTTTAGCTTTGAATTGCTTTGCGTTTGACGTGGGCTTGTTTTATAAACAAGCTATAATTCATCAGATTTGAAGCAGTTCCCTCCAAAATTTTATTTAATCATACTTTCATATTTGTAGTGTAGTTAAAATATTATTTATTAAAGTTATCAACGCGTTCTTATACAAAATATTAATTGGTTTCTACTGTGATTCATGCTTCAAGATTTTGTTTTATCTTCTGGCGGTTATTCCATAATATTGGTTTATACTATAATTCATATTTCCTACTTATTATTAATGTATAAACTAGTATTATAAAGCTGAGAGTTTGTTTATTTGAACACGCTAATCTCAGGAAATACTAAACTGATTTTAATTTTTTTTTCACTAATAGGAACCTACATTATTCCTGAATGCTAGTTTTCTTCACGGAAAACTACCTCCCGCCGGCGGAGTCGTCTACAAAAACTAGTTAATGTATAAAATATTTACTCGCTAGTTTCTGCATTGCGCTCCCTTCAACAATACAATCGTAAACATTATATGCGCATTAGTGGTAGAATTTCAAACCACAACATGTTACGCCAGTGCAGTCTATTTTAACTAGCTATGAGCCTACCGACTAGTTTTCTTTAAAGTAATTGTATAAATGGACCTACTTACGCAAAAGGGAATCAACCCACACAATGATAGTTTTGAGAAAAAGCTGTTTTTGTCCAATTTTTGTATACAAGACAATTGTTTGTTATTTTGGACGAAAAATATTTACAATATTGTAAAAAATACTTTATTCTATCTATACAAATATAATATTGATGAAAATCATTTAACATAATTAAGGAATTTAAAAATAACTCAATGGTTCCTTTTAGCAAAACTATTTCTGTGTGGATTGATCTCTTGTTAATTTTTTTTATCTTGGAATAATTCTATAATAAAAATATAAAATGTCATATTTATTTAATATATTTTACTGAAAAAAATATTTTTATTTATTTCCACATACAACTATTTTACAGGTAATACCCAATACAATAGCGTAGTACAATAGTTATGTAAAATAAAAATTCTTATATTAAAATGTTTTGTGGAATATCAAAAATTACTTAATCTAAATATTATTCTACTTCAAAATCAGACTGACCCGAAAAACCTTCCAGATCGTCTTCTATATTTGCATTTCCGTCAAGCTTGACGTAAAAATCATGTGAGTCTTATGGGATGGTTCTTTGTAAAAACAAAAACAATTTCGTAGATTTTTTTAGATTTTCCGGTTACCATGGGGCTTGGATCTTGTTAGTTTATTGAACAACTAGTGTTATGTGGGTTGGTAAACTTGTGTTGAAAACGGTTTGTTCAGTAAAAATTGTCATATCATTTTGATCTTTACAGAGAGGATAGAAGGTACATTTTAAAAGCTCTCTACATACTTAACTCGATTTTGGCACATGTGTGTATTGGTTCCTGTTTGCATAAGTAGGTCCAAATGTGGAAATGCAAAGGTTTGTGAACAATTTGTATATTAAAACAAATCGTCAGCTCCATAATAAATTCAATATAATATATAGGGTTTTAATCTAATGAGACATATTTTTAAGCGATTCCTTTTATGAAAATCTTAAAGTTTACCGAAATATAAGTCCGATTTTTATGACTTGCAGAGTTTGCGCGAATTTGGATGGAACTGATTGTAATAAGAATTCATAACCTCGTGAGGATACCATAGCGCCTTTATTGAATTTATTAATTGCACAATTCAAATAAAGTGAAATGATTCCGATTATTTCCAAAAGAAGTTATAAAGAACATTGTTAGTTCCTTATAAAGTTTAGATTTAAAATTGGTTCATTATTATTTTTTATACCATAATTATGATGACTCCAATGGTGCAACATTTCTTATGAGTCAGTATAACTGAACTGCAATGCGTATGATCGGGTGTAGTCATTGTTTTTGCATAAAACATCTAGAATGCTCCATTACTTACTATCTTTGAGGCCCTCTTCCATGTTTTAAAATAGTCATGATACTAAAAAATATTTTCACATATCGACTTCCTTCAGAGTTCTCGTGTTATTAGCACCATTTAATGGAACGTAAATTGTTTCTAGGCGATAAGATGCTTCGGTCAAAGTCGGTCGCACTGTGCCGGCGTAATCTTTTGCAAACTCGGAGCGAAGTGCTTGTTTTGTTGTTATATTAACTTCTAGCGCCTTCGTATGGTATTTTTCCGAAATAAAATTCCCTATTAGACATCCCTGCGTGTGATTTGATTGAACTACTTGTAATTCGACAATTAGTCGACTTCAAAAAAGAAACTGTACCTATTTAATAAATAATTACTTACTATATTCAGTGATTGACTTCAAGTCGAGAAAATTGAGAATTATTTCATAATAGAATTATAAAAATCATAAGCAAAACAGAATATCTGCCATTTTACAATGGTTTTCTATAAAGCGGCAGCAAGCTATAGATAATATTTTATAGAGAGGCAAGTTCACAAAAAGCAAATCCTATTTTTCATCTACGAAACGTATTTTGTAGCTATTTTATAATCAAATATTTAAAAGTCCAAAGATATACATTTGAAACTAATGAACTTTGTAAATATTATTATTTAAATGAGTATAAGTAAACTGTTCAAAGTGGAACTGTTAATGAAACAACAAACAATATTAAAAATACACGTTGTAATTTGTAAATAAACGCGGAATGTGGTCATTCGCTTTTGAAATACTATATATATAGTACCTGCCTATATTCTTATTATAGATCTGGGAAAATGCCTCACAGTGCATTTTATTTCATTTTCTGCATACAAAGATACACTTGTATTTAGGTACATTTCGTTATTATTACAGTTTTGTTACTAATTCTAGGTGCCAATTAAATTTTAACGACAAAAGGAAAAGTTAAAAAAAGCGACATCTGTACTTTATTACACATCTCATTTAAATTTTAGTTCCGCTACTCACCACTAGATGGCAGTGTTGCACTTTTATAGAAGGTATTACAAAAATGTAATCAATATTCTGCAGATGCTTATCGTATTGCAGTACTATTTTTAACTTCCTTTTTGCTATTGGTTCACTATAAATATGTTGGCAGCATTGATAGATAACTGGTAAGGCTCATAGATGGCGCTGATTATGATATAGTTTTTTCATCTAACGTGCATTGTTTCGCATTGGCTATATTATCTTATTACCTTAACATATGTATTTACTCTTGTAGTAAATATAATTCAAATAATAATATTAGAAAAGACCAGGAAGAAATAACTTTATTGAAATTGTTTGACTTTAAGATTTTTAAAATAAAATCTTTTTAGTTTTATATAATAAGCAGCGTTAGCATAGTGAGAGAAGAACAGCCTGTTAACACAAAAAAACTTTTTTTTTTATTTATAATAGAAAGGTCGTGAGTTCGAATTCAAAATTCGGGCCTCTTGACTTTTTACTTATGTGTTATTGTTGATATCATTCGCTTTATTGATAAACAAAACATTATATAAAAATAAAAACAATGTAAACCAAACAAGCCACCTTGTGTGGCGAAATAAAACTTTAACCGTTTTTTTTTTATTATTCTTATCGAATATAATACTTTCTTCTCATTTCTACTTCAGTGAATATTACATTTTATATGAAAATATAATCAGTAGTTACAAATTTCAATATCTAGCAATAAATAATTGAAGCGCCTCCGTTCATATTAAGTAATGCATTTTGCCTCTTATGTTATGAGTGGGAATCCCGGTCGTGTGAGTTCTTAAGGGGAAGCCTCTAAAGTACATTAACCATTGTTTAAATTGATCTTACGTATGATATCGCTTAGAGCTGTAATAAAATAAGCAATGAAGAAACAATAACTATTAGGGATTGTACCCGACATTGCAGTGAATTCTATCAAGTAGCAGCGAGTATGAAATGGCTGTTGATATTTGTTTCGTTTACATATTTTGGCAAATGTGTTCTTAGTTTTATGAGTCTATATTAAATATAGATTTATATTTAGGATGATCATACTATTGTTTAGAATGACTTCATCATTTCGTTGTTCAGTAACTAAAAATAGATATTGAAAAAAAAAAAAGAGATTTTTTTAAACACATTAATAATGTTCAATAACTAGGTGTTTGCAAAAAATATTCTATTTAGGAAAGATCGATTGAGATTGTCATGGAGCCTCATTTTATATCTCAAAGATAATATGCGAAAAATGTATGTCACTGTGATTCTAAAATGATGCCGCCTCACTTCGTAAACCTCCAAATCGTTTTTATTAGAACTGATTAGTGATTAGCGGTTCAAAACATCATTTCATACCTATTTCATCGAGATGGAATTACGTCATAATTCTATATTTGAAAATAATTTATTTTCCCACCTACATTAGTGCGCTTTATATAGATCTCGTTAAGGTTAATTTTGTAATACTGGCATTATTTCAAAGCTGTTGAACGTTACACCTCTTTTGGTTTTTATTATTTAAGTATTTAAATATAGAATGTTATTCCTAAGGATGTTTAAGCATGGCGGAATAACTGTCTCTAAAATACGTCGCGTATTTAATTAACAATTTTTGAAAATAGAACACCGTGATTTACTCTTAACAGTCGTAGTGGCGAGGTAGAAAATAAATAAGATCTGTGGAATATTTCTTTAATTCCTTGCATAAGATGTCAACATGAAGAGACGTGATGTTGTCTTAATTAAATGTAAATACGAAGTCCTAATTGGAATATACTGACGAGTTTTTCTTAAAAGAAAAATATTTGCCGCACGTTCCTTAGTCGCTCTAAATGATATACGTTGAAATTTATTAATTAAATTGACATAATATTGGCGTATGTACCATGTACATTAAATATTCAGCATCTATAATTTATAACTATTTTTTAAATCTTTTTGACGCCTTTGAAAAGTGATCAATACATTTCTTTTTTATTAAAAACATTACCTGTAGAGAACTGTTTCTTAATTTTTTTTTCAGTAAGGTCAGATATATAATACGTTCTATTATTCAGTGAGCATTCGGTGCGTTCCGCGGTTTTTCGCGGTTGCACCAAAATGTGCGTAGTTAGTTTGCTCTCTAAAACAATGTATTCTTTAATTGAAGTGGGCGCTCTTTTATGTTAATTATATTTCAATTTTAGAATGTATTTAAACATAAATAAATTTTTCGTATCATACAAATCCTAACTGCGAGCTATCTAAACACATTGGAATTGTAAATAATCTTTAGTCAGCTTTATGACAAAATGTTGAAGGTTCTTTTCCACTAATGACGTTTTGATCATCTTCCGCAATGGACATTATACATAATATACAAAATAATCTAAATGCGATTAAGAACTAACAACTTCGTAGATTAAGTAGCGAGGAAGCAACTTTCTCTGTTCTAAACATTATTTAATATCTAAAACGCATATTATTATTATCTACTTCATATGTATTTATAACCGGTAATGTATAAATATTATCAAGGATAATTTTAAATTTGCACTACACAGCCTAGGTCTGGTATGCCGAATAGCAGAATATTCGGTTTAGCAGTATTTGGTCCAATATGTAATTATATTTTATCTTTCGCCATCATTATAATTCTTAATGTTTTTAAATCGAAAACCTTTTGGCGAAACTATTTAACTTTGTGGATAGAACGCTTAGATTTCGCAGTTTGGCATTAATTATTTTTTACCTATAATGCGTAGATACAATAGTTCATTAGTAGACATAGATTCAGTATCAAATCGAAACCTACCATTCAGGACCAGAAACAAACTGCACCAAAGAGGGTCATAAACCAGTGTATGCATGATTAATGTCAAATCGCATATGAATGCGTGGTTGTGTAAACGTTCTAAGCCAGTGTATCGTTAATCATCGGTTGCCCAACATCGCTTATCGTTCATTACTCGGGCCGCTGCGCGGGCGCAAGTGGTTACAACCAGTAAACGCACTCGTCCCGTCTCGCTGTATTTATTGTCCACCCGGCTTTATGTCGCGCGCTCGCCTCTTAGATATTAAAAAGTATTTTATTTCTGTGAGTACCGTAGTTTGAATCAGTGCTGATAATGATAATAGTGTTGTAAATCAGTGCCTATCGTTTCGTGTTTAGTACGATTATATTGGATTTGCTTAATCGGTGAGTGATTAGGATGTTTATTGTTCGTTACAGTGTTTTGTTTTATGTTTTTTGCACGTTGGTCTAGAGTTTGTGACTCAATTGGATTAGTAGTTTTATTAAGTTTGTGTGTTTTATTCAGTTGTGATCGAAATAATTGGGTTGGTGAAGCGAAATCTGATTTTTTTTAATTTGTTGTTACAATGAGTGTGTAAAATGTAGTAAAAAATTGAAGGATAAATTATAACAATCATATTGATATAAGGAAGTTTTTGGTTATATTGCGCAAAAATTGACCATTTTGCAAATTGTTTGTCAGAATATTTGGGTCTCTCATACAGTTATAAGTCTTTAGGGCTCCTATCATAATTATTGGGAACGATTGCTTAACATGCTAAGTCGTTTGATGCAAAAATATTAGGATAATAAACAATTTAGCCTTATTAATGACAATAACAAGGTGATTAGTCTGATAAGAAGTGATTATTTTCCTAATGTCAGACGAATTATGAAAACATGACTTTTTTACTAAAATAGAAAGCGAAAATAAACAAATTCTTTATACATAAATGTCTAACATTCGATTAAAAATGAGAAATTAAATATGTTACTACTTCATATTGTTATTACTACAGCCAAGCAGTGGCGAATATCTATATAACTCGATTCAAGTCAGCCTCCCTTTACATAGAAATTATGTAGAATCTAATTATCAGAATGATTTGTAGACCGCATTTATGCATATAAGCATGTTGTGTGGAGTTCCTATTCAGAAAATTTCAACTTACGTCACAGCGGCTAAGATTATAAGTCATGCTAGCAAAACAAAATTGAATGGGGCTCTACCAATGATCAATAACGAAATATAGATATAGCATACAAATAAAACGGAAAAAAGCGTTTTATATGAACATATACACATTTTGAACACATACACATTTTTGATATTGTCATGTGAAAGACTTGATGTCTTATAGCCGGTACAAACAAAACTACAGCTAATACTTGTAATTTACGCGTAGTGTACGTAACCGTCTCGATTTGGACAATCGTGTCTGTATAATACATGTTCTATAGGTATAATTAGCTGTTTATTAAAATATATAATATCCTGCGTCTATCATATAAAATAATATTCTAAAAAAAATCAAAAATCAATTGAATTTGTGTCTCGTGCTTCCATTGAAGAAATTTAAATTAATGGAAAATAATATCAGATACCCGCGAATATATTTTAGGGACGATTTTACGTACTTAAGAAAAAAAAATGTAACAAACAAATAACCTGAAATAGGTAAACAATACATTAATTTTAATCATTCACTATCATTTTGATTTGTTTGTCTTTTTTACTAAATAACTTATCTGGATATTGATATATAAGCCTATTCTAACAAGACGGCATGCTAAATATAAACACTTATAATTCATCATATTTATCGGCTTTATCAATAAATATCTATTGAATGATAAATACCTATAACAATAGAAATATAATTATATAACATTGTTACAATAATATCAATATTACCTGGTTACATCCTATAAAATTGGCACAAATGCCAAAGAGAACAGGATGGAGTATGCATATCTTGCATATTGCAATTATTTAGTTCAAATTATATAATAATTCAAATAATTCTCTGTGTTGTTCTTAATAATTCAAAAGCTGTTTTGATGTTTCATGGAGTTAGAATTGGCGAATGTGTTAAATCTTATTAAAAAATCACAGAGAATTATTTGAATTATTTATTATATATTATATGCTGGTTGTAGGATATATTTAATATCCGCCCTGATAGTGACCATCGTACACAAGATGTTAAATCCCGCCATAGTGGCTCACGTAGTGTCGCGTTACGGGATCGCTATATATCCAGTTCCAACAGGCCGGCATAATAGGGGACCGGCCTATGCTTGATTTTGTACATTATTCTATATGTAATGGTTAATAATACGAAAAAGAAGCACTCCTGCGAAAACTGCATAACAATTGGTTAAAAATGAGCGAGTAATTCATATTTAAAATATTGTAACGTGCAGAAGTGGGCGCGATGTGGGGATATCGCTTCATCTCTTTTTTTCGCACGCGTCGTAATTCCCGATGACGTCACATGTGGATATTTCGTCTCTTTTCTGTTTCTTGTTAATTACCCCTTCCACCGAAATTCAAAGACTTATCTTGTTGTAATTATAACTTGTTGATTTTTTACCGGATTTTAATAATTCCTTCTGTGTTATAATTTATATTATGTAAATATTTGATAATAGTAAAGAACAAAAATGAGTCCGGTACCCTATTGTGCTGACTGCCGAGGGGTAATTATCTCTCGTCAGTCGACATTCTATTGGACCCTCCACGTACCATCAGTTGCAGTAGGATCATTTTGCCGTGGTAGTATAACAAAAAACATAACACCATAACAGATACAGTGCTAAAGCTATGTTATACAGTAGGTTTCAATTTTAACAGTTGGTTTCAATACATCTATGGACCACTTCTGAGAGTTTGGATTGGATATCAAAAATTTCAGGGAAAACATTTTCAACAAATCACCCAGACGTTATATTTTTAGCTTCAAAACTGGCTGGAGATAGAGGCGATATTTATATAGTTCCGAATCTGGATCACCCATTTTGTTATTACATGACACTGATGTTAATGGGACGTCAAGTTCTACAGTTTTACAACGCTGATGCCGCGACCTCACAAAGATCTCTTATTGTGATAAAGCCGTACAATATTAAGATATTTTCAACACATGTATCATTAAATCGTGATCAGAATCAGAATTAGAACTAGTCAAGATAGATTCGTGATTTGTTGCTCTTAAACTAGAAGAAACTGATAAGGGGCCTTTATCAGTTTCTTCTAGTTTCTTCTAGTTTACTATTCTCTTTAATAGTGTAAACTCGTGACGTGGACATTATCTTCGTGAAATTAGCTTGAAGTGGTATTTTGTATACCAATATCTATTGTCTAGAACGCAACGCGTCGCGTTATGTACTTGTTTTGTATTATCAAAACACCTTGTGGCACGGAGAATAAGGCCCAATTTCCTGGTAACGCGTGAAGATATCGCGACTCCGTTTCAGTCTTATTTCTTGGAACCCTCTCGGGAGTTTATTCTTTGTTTCTTTCCTTATCAATTTGATTCACTTCTTCGTTCCTAAAACCTGCATTAAGTCCATTGCTGCGAATTTTATGTCTTATGCTAAACAAATAGGGTCTCCATAATTTTTAAGTCTGTAGATATGACCTTTTTAATTATAAGGTGACCTATGAACTCCGCAGTCACATAGCGAGAAAAGCTATGCACTTCTGAAACAGCAAAAGATTCGTGGAGGGGCGAAATATTTTTACCAATATCATTGACATTATATAATAATGAAGCAGTTATTTATTTTTCTACGAGTATCTGTAAGATTACGGGACGTCCCCTGCGGAATCCGCTCGTTGAAATTACGTCGTAGAACAACATCTACTGTTTATTTGATTTTGATTTAAAAGTGGTTTCTCTAAAAAGCTATCCTAAGATATATTTGATTATCTAGGTCTAAGGTATCCTCTTACGAATAGTTATTAATAATAAAACCAAGCAACTGATCTCGTTGCAATCAATTGTTCCAGAATGTACCGGCATGACTCAAATGTCTAATAATATGTGGATATAACCAGCGTAAACTATGACTAAATTGATTTATCATAATGTTTAGATGTGTGTTATTTGCATTCATTAAGGAACAAAGCATTTTATTTATATTTAAGGTTTGCGCAGACGGTGTATTTTGTACTGGCTGACGGGTTGACGAGACGCGCTGCATTTGCGCATCCTATGTGAAGGTATTAGTGTAAAAAGTAAATTCCGGCTGTATCGTGTTTTAAATTAACTGCGCTTTTTGAAGAGCGTTGACTCATCTGCATACTAACTGCGTTCGAGGTACAACACCGCTCTGAGATTTCGGGTACGAATCTCGAATTGGCTAAAGTGATTTTGGGTTTTTCTGCTCAGTATCAATGATGAATCTGGAATGCGTGCCCGATATGGCAATCTGGTTGTCCACTATCACCATCCTGTGACGGACACATGGTGAGTGCCCTGGATGCAAGACTACTTAAAACTTCGGTGATAAAATTCATGTGAGGTGCGTCGTCAGCTCACTAATAAAATGTCACGTGCTTAGAACTTTAAACCAACACTGCGCGCGATGGTTTTAAACAAATTTTGAGTTGAATATGAAAATGTTTTCTAAGTTCTTCTGTTACAGAAGGACTTAATATCTGCAAAATGTTTAACTCTCTTAAAAGGTCTCAAGGCCGATTAGTTTAATCTGTTATCTATTTAATCGCTTCGTTTATAATTTTTTTATTGCTTTGAATGACGAGACGCGCTTGCCGTTCACCTGATAGTAAGCGATACGACTGCCCAGAATCAGTAGACACACCATCCAACATCTTGAATTACAAAGTATTATTTGGTATTCCACTGCGCTCGCCATCCTGAGACATGAGATGTTAAGTCATATATGTCCAGTAGTTGGTATTAAAGATATATTTCTAGTATATGCTGAGCGTTGTCGGTCAATCTTATTTAAGTATTTTATTCGTTTAGAATTGAGTTTTTAGTCGACTTGTTTATCAGTAAATATAGACCAAAATCGATTTCGTAAAATCTGCGGGCATTCATTGCGTCTATTTATATATTTCAAGTTTATCGCCCCTATGATGAATATAGGTTTGTAGAATAAATACGTAGTTCTATAAACACATCGCCTCTACACTTCCCCTATTTATTTTCATAAAAATATAGTTTAGGTAGATATTTATTTTATTTTTCCTTGGCCTTTAAGCGCGCAAATATATATATCATCTTGCACTAAGAAAAAAATAAAAATGAAATACCCCTTAAGTCATCCAGAATTAGAGTAGCTTTTTGATAAAAAGAATAAATAATATTTTTTATGTCCAATTCTATAGTTAAGAACTATAAGCTTGCTAGGAAATAGCGCTTCTATGAACAAACTGTACATGTTTGTTATATTAGTATTTCATGATTAACACATTAAAGAAGTCAAGTGGATATAATTGAAAACGGCGAATAATCTAACCGCAGAAACGTCACTTCTGAAAACTTATATTGTGCAATGTATCGAAGACGAAGTAAACATGACTTTTATGGGGATATTCCAGTATATACTATCGTTTCTTATGTTGATCTCTATAAATTAAATGCTATAGAGAATGTTTAAAAACCATGTATGTATTTCTAAAGAAATATATTAAGTATTTATTACATTTTGTCATTTATAGTTAACATTATTTTGTAGAAACGATTTAGCTTTGATTTTTTGTTCGTCAACCTGTCTAACATTATCGTCCTATACTGAAGTCAAACCCGCAAAAATATTAGAAAAATGTTCACAATGATGTTCAATCTGGAAATTGAAGTTGAAACCTCTCATAGCATTCTAAGCTGCCACTACACCTAAGATACACATAGTAGATATTGACTATTATATTAACATGCATTCACATGCCACAAAACAATCACCGATTGGAAGTTCAATATATAAATGCAAATAAATTTTCAACATTAGTGTGTACATATAACTGTATGTACAGATAATGTATTGATATCACGAGGTTTCAATTACTGAGTAGACGTTAAATGAAACGGGCGGCGCGCAGCCGACGCGGCGGCTGCGTCATGTGCAATGTATTAGTCAAAATGTTTTTTAAACTCATTTCTATTAATGTCCAGTGGTTTGTTACTTCAATTTATGTGGAGAAAACAATTGCTTCAGATGTATTGTTTGAAATAGATTTTTATGAAGCCAAGTTTTCGCTCTATATACTTTTAAAACTTGTTTTGGGTTTAAACTATTTATACATTTTATTAATTTATCATTCACGACATTTAAATAGAGTTTAAGATGTGAAACATTAATTGACTTCACAACTGTACAAAACATTTATCGAGAAAGAACTCATGAATTCAAAATGGTTAATAACAAGACACAAACTTGTATAGTTTTGCGGCATCCGAAAATCTTAATGTCACCATCACGTGGTTATCCGTATCAATGGTAGACTGTTACAAGTCATTTTAGTAATCATCTATGCTTACATCTTGTGACCGTTGGGAATAGTGATATTGCTTATGATTGAAATACGTCATAATGTAATTTAAAATGATTCTCTATTACTCAAATAGCCTACATGTAAGGTAGATGCAGTGTGACTGGTGAAAAGGTAAATATACAAGCTGCAAGTTTAATGCAGGTGGATTTGATACACGCAAGTATGACGTCATTCCTGTAGAGCAAGTTAAAATGTTGTTTAGGTGTTAGTACCTCTATACCTCTATGGTGTTCAAAGAAAAATCAGCACGCTTGTGGCCTTCTGTGGCCATCAGAAGGGCCTTGTCTTTTATTGGAGAACCGTAAACCGTTCTAATACTGATTGAGATCATCAAGCGGTTTTAAGTGGTAAAACTCCAGCGAACTCTGTTCGTCTTAGATTTGAAGAATATCTCCCTAGGCGAATCTTCATCAGCCACATGAAGTCCAACACTGATCATAGGCCTCTCCTTACATTCCCAGACGGATCTGTCAAGCGACCTGTACCAGACGAATGCGTATCAAACACTAAATGTCACTTTAAATTAAAATATTGTGGAAAACTTATAATTTTAGTTAGGCATTTCGCTATAGAACCCATTAGAGTTACGGGAAAGACGTATGTGGTAGAGACACCGGGAGAGTCTTTTCTATACATCTCGCGCTAGTTATTTTCTAAATTGAATATTATTAATATTGATACACAACATATTTTGTTGTACTTGACCTGGCTACATATTGGATATCTCATTTTCTATATTCCCCACTATTTCATTCTTGTTTCATAGCTAAAACTAAGTCAACTAATAAAGCAAATAATTACTGAAGGGTGACAGTTGACTAAATAAAAACTAAACATTCCCAACGTAAATTGAATGAGTTTTTGCACTCGGAAAAAATAACTTAAGCATAACGATTTACCTCATAAAATAGTTGTTTTCAATGTTTATTTTGAAGATTACAGCTAGTTAGTTGTCTTCTGCGAACTCTGCTACGTGGAACTCTTGGATATTTTATCATTTAATTCAGACCTTAGGTTCACTAGAAGACTATGATTAGCGTAGCAGCAACGTGGCCTTACTGCACCTGATAGTAAGTGGAATGTGGTCCAATAAAATGTCGACTGACGAGAGATGATTACACCTCGGCAGTCGACACAATTATGCCGGCCTGTTGGTACCGGATATACACAGGCTGATCCCGGAACGCGACACACTTACGTGGGCCACTATGGCGGGTGTTACCACCTTGTGTATGGTGGTCGGTATTCATGCGGATATAAAATATATACTACCTCCAACAATATAATTAGCTATACATAACAAGATACATTACAATAACTATGTATATATATATATATATATATATATATATATATATATATATATATATATATATATATATATATATATATATATATCCCGTAAATTATTTTGCGTCCTACATGGCGTTTTTAACCGATGATGTTGCATCCGCCTGACTTGTTGCGTCCTGTATACGGACGCAAGATCGACCATATCTCAAATTCAGCCAGAGGCCATCTAAAGATCGGTACAATGCATGGGTGAAATATTGGCACGGACGTTGTTTTGTAACCGGAGTGATTTTCGCCGTATTTTCTAGTTCCGCGATATGCCGTGCGAAATTTTGAGGTCGCCCCTGTGCGGCGTATATAAATGGCGTATATTCATTACTTTGTTTAGAGACATCATGGCGATTATGTTGTTTCCTGTATATAAATAAATAATTTTTATCATTTTAAGTTAGTGATTTCATTGCGTCCCACAAAATCGCATCATGCAAGGGGAAACACGGGGAAGACAGGGAGTGAGGGGGCGAAGTTAGGACGTGACGTGTAAGCAGCGTGATTTTATTTATTTATTGGCGGCCGGTACGGACGCAGAAGCGTTTTTGGTAAAATTGTGCAGTGGAAGTTAAATAACAGGCAGCATGAAAAGAAGCGCAAGGATACTCAAATTAGCAAGTAAGTACCTCCACTATATTTAATTAAAAATAATTAATAGTTATAGTAATAGGTATAATATAGTATGTAGTTTCTAAATTAAAGTTATCATTTCATAGCCGCTTCATAAATAAAAGTATGAATGAATGTACTACGTAGTAGGTACCTACCGGGTAAGACACACAACACAAGTCTTGCCACTTGCAGGCAGTCGTAAGTCTACCGGTTACTGACAGCGCTCTGTGCTGTGGTACCTCATCATGGTTGTTGTGATTGATGTGGACCGTTTTTTTAAAAGAAGTGACTTTAAAAACTACTACCAAGCTAAAATAACATGGCCTTGGCATTCGACTCATTTTATAATTAAAAAAAAATGTTTTATTTGTGGTGCAACGACGAAGAATAACATTAATATTATTTTAAATCATTTTGTTCTTCCTATGAAACGCAAGCACATAAAATTGCTCTTTGAATCTTCGTTTTTCTGGTGCAGTGTTTGTGAATATGCAATTTACGATCATTATCTTGACGACGAATGTCCTATTTGTTGAACAGTTTCATAGATACTTACTAACCTAAATGTACTATTAATCGATTATATCAAGTAGGTACCTACATTCGTATTTGATTTTCTATGATAATATTGTTGTATTTTTGCTTTATTATTTGGGTAATAATGTTTTAAGTTCATATAAAAGATAGATATATCCCGTCGCGGAGTTTTTTTCGTAGAACTATTCAAGAGAATCTTACTATTACTATTGTAAGATACATTATATTTGTAGAATTCGTACATATGATAATATATTTAATATTTTTGCGGCACGCGTTAAAATACCTAGTTCACAGAAGACAAAAATTTATCTTACTACATTTATTGTTATTTTGTTTTAGGAAATTGTGCAAATAAAGAAAATTCATGTGACTTATTTGATTCAACGTTACCTTCAAATCAGAAAAATAAGGTTGGTACCTACATAATATCGATATGAATTAAAATATTTTAACTACTAAGCTGAATGCCATTTTTGGCACAATAGGTATAATTTATTTTTCTAATTTTACGTTTTTGTTCTCTTTTTCTTACTATGTGCATGTTATACTGTTCGTGTGCAATAATAAAATCTTTCTTTCTTTCTTGTCTAACTACTCGACATGATGGGACATTACATCTTATGTCTCAGGATGACGAGTGCAGTGGAGTACCAAACATAACTTGTAATTCACGTTGTTGGATGGTATTTCTACTGTTTCTTCTGCGGTCATATCGCTTACCATCAGGCGAACGGCAAGCTCGTCTCGTCATTTAACGCAATAAAAATTAAAAATACTGTTTGATGCTTAGGACATAATACTTAACCATATATGTCTGTTCCAGGAAGAAGTATCTCTTTCTAGTCCTGACGTTTCTGACACAGACTCAAATTATACACCGCCTATACAAGATGTGAGTGTACTATTTACAATTTCTAATCTTGTAACAGTTCTAGCTATAGGACTTACACTAACATTTGGTGCTCGGCTTTGCGCGCCCGGACCAGTCGTTGGCTCATTCTTCAGGAGCTTTACCGATTTTCAGGATAAAAAATACCCTATTTCTTATTCCAGGTTATATTTTAATTACAGGGTTCATTCAAATAAATCCAGTGGATTTAGTGTGATTAAGTAACAAACAGACCCACTGACTTTCGGTGGTACAGTACATACATTCGGCCTCAGTAGCACAGATCTCGAGTTCGAATCCCGGGTCGGGCAAAGTGATATTCGGTTTTTTAATTGAGTATTAGCCCGGAGTTTGAAATTTGTGCCCGATGTTTCTCAGTATAATAAGTAGCCTATGTGCCGATCGAGACTTTAAAGTGTGTGTCAAATTTCAATTAAATCCGTTCAGTAGTTTTTGAGTTTCTAGTGTATGTATTTTGTATAAATACTTGTATTTTAAGCCAATCCTTATTATTCAGGAGGTCTGGATGCTTATCTTTAAGAGCCTCGCATTCATGCCTTTTAGGTGGTTGTTTATTTTTTATATGATATTTAAAAATGAATTGCAAACTTTTTTTTGTTCTGCAGTCCACGGTATTAGAGTCCTCTTTTTCCCTTTCTTAACATGGTTAGACTCTGAAGTTATCGTTTGAAGACCAGATGGTCCTGGCTGAGGTGGTAGTAATGGTGGTGGTAAATTATTTCCGTCTGTAATATCTTGCGCGCACTTAAGCGATTCCACGTCATAATCTAAAATAAAATCATTTTCTGTCATCCCTTCATCTAATTGTTCATTTAAATCTAGTTCAATCTCATCCAGGGATTTACCTCTGAAAGCGTCTGCTTTCCCATCTTCCAAAAGGATAAGGAGTTTCGATATCTTGGCAGTTTGGTAAACGTCATCCGGTAGCCGGTATGATTTTTTGTGCACGTCATTTGTATGGCCCATAAATGTAGCTAATTGCTCCATATCATTTTCAGACATACTGAATATTTGTGATAAAGTGGCCAAATCTTTTACTAAGCCTTGTAGACGAAATTGCTTTTGGGTTTTTTGCTCCAGATAGCCTCGCATGCCTTTCTAATACTTTGTACCCATATATGGTGTTTTCCAATCCCGGGTTACCAAATAGGAAACGGTTTGCTCTTGAACCTCCTAATTAAATAAAACTGGAATTCCCCGATCAGGCTTGCCTCTAATAACAAGCCTTTAAAATTTTTGTACCAGCCAACCAAGGTAAACCTTGACTTGACCCTTGAAAGGATCTCCTTTCGGACACAGTAAGAGCCCGGTCGAATCCTTCGTACTTATCAGAATCATTATCAGGTTTCAAATTGTCGTGAACTTTTATTGTTTGAAGTTCTCTAATTGTTGTAAGTATATAAGCCAACACTTTAAATGATCTTTCTTTGATTGTATTTGCAGTTTCTTCGGATTTTTTTTCGAGGTATTCTTTTAGGATTTTTAAGTCATTCGCCAACGGCACTATAGTTACTTTATTCCATTTATTAGTGTTTAAATCTGATGCTGCTTGGCTGGATACATCAAATTTCCAATTTGAATCTAAAATTTGTATTAGTGTTTTTAGGTCTGCCTCTACTTCTGCAGTGTTTATATCCATGTAAGGTTCTTGTTTCTTCAATGCAAATAGAATTGCTATATTGCAGCATTGTTTAATGCTAGTGGAAATGTTCATAGCAAATGTAGGTGATTCATATCTATCTTTTTCAGAGTCATATTTTCCCACAACTTTTGTGGCTGCTACAATGATGTCGTAGTTTTTGGCCTCAGTGCGTCAAATAAATCTTTTATGGCGGGATTAATCTTTTTAATTTCTTGTAATAATTTTGCTAATTCCCTCATTTTTCGAGAAATTACATTTACAAAAATGTTTTTTCTCTATGGTTTTCAAGTATTGAGATCCAAAAGCACATATAAGGACATCCGATTTAGCGACAAGCGATGTTTTATCGGCTCTCATTCGAAGAAATACACTGTCTTTGAGTTTTTCATCTATTTTTAAATGTCTCAATAATAGATTTTGAGTTTCGGACTGTACATTTTTATTTGTTTTATCAGAATTTTTTGAGCATTTTTTCTTATGTTTCCATAAAAGCTTCTTTGAACAAAATCCCAAGCAGTTTGTAGTACATGGCTAATAGTCCGTAAATTTGTATTTTCGTATGGACTTGTTTACTTCTACTGAATTTTGAATAAAATTTCTTTTTTTCCATAGTTCCATGATAAGTTCTTTTCTTTCCCGACTATTTTTGGATTACGGTAAAAGCTTTTGTACTTCAGATTTATAAACATGATGTCTAGTTGAATGACTTGCAAACTTTAAAACTATACCTTCTCAGACAACAACAGTTGTCTCTATCACGAATAACACGTTTGCTTTTGGATTATTGCTTTGGTATAATAATATCATCATTTATAAGTTCATCTTTTAGGCATCATTATTAATGTCGACCGCAAAATTGTCTTCCGAAACAACATTGTTTGTTTTATATATCCTTAAGGATGCAGGTTTGGATGGATGTTTGTTAATCTTTTACACTAAAACTACTGAACGGATAGCAGTACAGGAAAATTAATAAAGTCTTCAAGCTGTCGAGTTTCGTGGAGTCCCGTCTCTCTCGGGAACTATAAGTATGTTTATCAGGATATCAGAATTATCCATTCAAGCTACAAATGTTTATCTTTAATATTGCAATACTTCATAGGCACAATATTAAAACTAAAATTTCATCTTTGCAGACTACTTCTGATGAATCTTGCATAGACGACGATAGGATCTTGGATAAAGCTTGCTCACTAGGTTTTGTACTTCATGCATCTACAGAATCTCAAAATCCTCAGAAAAACAACTCATTAATAGAACGTAAACCCTTATCTAACAAAAACATTGAGCAGTCTTCATATGTAAAAACTTCATTAATTAGTAATGATAGTGTTTTGAGTCACATAAGTAATTCACCCTGTGATACTTTTGCTGTGGACATAAAATTTTAAAACCTGCATCCTCACGGGCACATAAAACAAACAATGTTGTGTCGGAAGACAATTCAGATGTCGATATTAATAATGATGCCCAAGAAGAAAACCTTACAAATGATGATATTATAATACCAAAGCAACAACCCAAAAGCAAACGTGTTATTCGTGATAGAGACTACTGTTTTTTCTGCGAAGGTTTAGTTTTAAACTTTGCAAGACATTTAACTAGACATCACGTGTATGAACCTGAAGTCCAAAAATTTTATCGAAATCCAAAAAGTCAGGAGAGAAAAGAACTTATCATGGAACTACGGAAAAAGGAAATTTTATTCAAAATTCAGTAGAGGTAACCAAGCCCATGCGGAAACACAAATTTACGGACTATTTGCCGTGTACAAACTGCTTGGGATTTTACTCAAAGAAGCTTTTATGGAAACATAAGAAAAAATGCTCAAAAAATTCTGATAAAACAAATAAAAATGTACAGTCCGAAGCTCAAAATCTATTATTGAGACATTTAAAAATAGATGAAAAACTCAAAGACAGTGTATTTCTTCGAATGAGAGCCGATAAAACATCGCTTGTCGCTAAATCGGATGTCCTTATATGTGCTTTTGGATCTCAATACTTGAAAACCCATAGAGAAAAACATTTTGTAAATGTAATTTCTCGAAAAATGAGGGAATTAGCAAAATTATTACAAGAAATTAAAAAGATTAATCCCGCCATAAAAGATTTATTTGACGCACTGAGGCCGAAAAACTACGACATCATTGTAGCAGCCACAAAAGTTGTGGGAAAATATGACTCTGAAAAAGATAGATATGAATCACCTACATTTGCTATGAACATTTCCACTAGCATTAAACAATGCTGCAATATAGCAATTCTATTTGCATTGAAGAAACAAGGACCTTACATGGATATAAACACTGCAGAAGTAGAGGCAGACCTAAAAACACTAATACAAATTTTAGATTCAAATTGGAAATTTGATGTATCCAGCCAAGCAGCATCAGATTTAAACACTAATAAATGGAATAAAGTAACTATAGTGCCGTTGGCGAATGACTTAAAAATCCTAAAAGAATACCTCGAAAAAATCCGAAGAAGCTGCCAATAAAATCAAAGAAGGTTCATTTAACGTTTCGACTTATACACAATTATTAGAGACTGTATATTGCAGGGTTTTGCTACTTAACAGGCGTAGGCCTGAGAACTTCAAAGAATTAAAGTTCACGACTATTTGGAATCAGATAATGATTCTGATAAGTACGAAGAATTCGACCGGGCTCTTACTGTGTCGGAAAGGGTCTTAGTACAAAAATTTAAAAGACTAGTCATTAGAGGAAAGCGTGGTCGGGGAGTTCCTGTTTTATTTAATAAGGAGGTTCAAGAGGACATTAAATTACTGCTCTCGAAGAGAAACATATTTGTTTCTACATCAAACCGATTTCTATTTGGTAACCCGGGATTTGAAAACACCATATATGGGTATAAAGTATTAGAAAGGCATGCGAGGCTATCTGGAGCAAAAAACCCAAAAGCAATTTCGTCTACAAGGCTTAGAAAACATTTGGCCACTTTATCACAAATATTCAGTATGTCTGAAAATGATATGGAGCAATTAGCTACATTTATGGGCCATACAAATGACGTGCACAAAAAATCATACCGGCTACCGGATGACGTTTACCAAACTGCCAAGATATCGAAACTCCTTATCCTTATGGAAGATGGGAAAGCAGACGCTTTCAGAGGTAAATCCCTGGATGAGATTGAACTAGATTTAAATGAACAATTAGATGAAGGGATGACAGAAAATGATTTTATTTTAGATTATGACGTGGAATCGCTTAAGTGCGCGCAAGATATTACAGACGGAAATAATTTACCACCACCATTACTACCACCTCAGCCAGGACCATCTGGTCTTCAAACGATAACTTCAGAGTCTAACCATGTTAAGAAAGGGAAAAGAGGACTCTAATACCGTGGACTGCAGAACAAAAAGTTTGCAATTCATTTTTAAATATCATATAAAAAATAAACAACCACCTAAAAGGCATGAATGCGAGGCTCTTAAAGATAAGCATCCAGACCTCCTGAATAATAAGGATTGGCTTAAAATAAAAGTATTTATACAAAATACTTACACTAAGAAATGATACTTCCAAAATTTGCTTTTTAGGTTCAGTTCCTAAAAAAATATCATTTTTGTTTTCTTTCATTGTATGAAACAAATACTCATTTACAGTATTGAATAATTATCATTTAACCCTGGTAACGTCTAGGGGTATGTTTAAGCTTTTAATTGTTTTCTTTTTGCATTTTATTTCATCTTCTTTTAATTTAAAATACATTGTGTGAATATCTTTTACAATTAATATTTATCTTAATTACTGATTCAAGCTATATGGTATTTCGAGTAATAATTAATATAATAATAAAACTACATACTTTTCTTTTTCTTTTTGCCAATTAACTCATTTTAATTCATATTAAATAACGAATAGGCAACCATAAATTAAGAACGATTGAACAACTGATATATTTAATCTAAGCAAATGAATGTAATCTAACGAAATAAATCACATAGTCTTGAAAACTTGTACAACGCTAATTTAGGTATCTTGCTAAACATACTAAAAGTCCCTAGAGTAACGGGGAAGTCCACAAGACTACACGATTTATTTGGTAATTTTTCAGCAAAATTTTCCTAGGCTATAATGCGTTAGAGACAGCAGATTGAGATTGATTTAATTGAGGCATAGTCTAACTATAGGCCTTTTATTAATCTTATGTAACATTTACTGGATGACGTTTTTCCTATATATATATATTATACGTCTTTGGTTTGGTTTCAAGAATATGCCAAATTAAATCAATAATACATAACTACATAATTATGTTGTATAACTGATTTTTCAAATGTAGTTGATTTTACTTGTTATTTCTGTAATTGATATGGTTACTAGTGTAGGATTCATATTATATCTTTAA